>NC_090032.1:22907609-22925109 GCF_037176765.1 Anolis sagrei
ATATAAAATATTAATACTAATAATAGAAAAGCTAATAATGCAAATAAAATAACTAATAACTATGCATACAATATAAATATATGCAAATAATAGTAGAGCTGATAATGCAAATGGTAAAACAAGTAATATTGCAAATAACAGAACAATGCAAATAATGTAAACAATAGTTTTGTCATTTGGGAGGTGTAGTTGCTGGGATGTATAGTTCACCTACAATCAAAGAGCATTCTGAACTCCACCAATGAGGGAACAGAACCAAACATGGCACACAGAACTCCCATGGCCAACGGAAAATACTGGAAGTGTTTGATGGGCATTGACCTTGAGTTTGGGAGTTGTAGTTCACCCACATCCAGAGAGCACTGTGGACTCAAACAATGATGGATCTGGACCAAACTTGACACAAATATTCCATATGCCTAAATATGAACACAGATGGAGTTCAAGGGAAATAGACCTTGACATTTGGGAATTGTAGTTGCTGGGATTTATAGTTCACCTACAATCAAAGAGCATGCTGAACTCCACCAATGATGGAATTCAACCAAACTTGGCACACAGTTCTCCCATGACCAACAGAACACACTAGAAGGGTTTGGTGGGCATTGACCTTGAGTTTGGGAGTTGTAGTTCACCTACATCCAGAGAGCACTGTGGACTCAAACAATGATGGACATGGACCAAACTCTACACGAATACTCAATATGCCCAAATGTGAACACTGGTGGAGTTTGGGGGAAAATAGAATCTTGACATTTGGGAGTTGTCGTTGCTGGGATTTGTAGTTCACCTACAATCAAAGAGCATTCTGAACTCCATCAATGATGGAATTGAAGGGCCTTGTTGGCGTGATCCTCCCTCTGGCCTCGCACGCTCTCCCTCGCCCGCACTTGCGCCCCACGTTGCCGTGCGCCGAGCACGCAAAGCCCGCTTAGTCTCTTCCTCATGGTGTTCTTCCTTCTCTTCCTCCTCTTCTTCCTCTTGGGCGGGATTATATAACACTGTGGCACCCTTCTTCCTCTTTCCTTCCCTTCCTCCCTCCTTTCCTCCCTTCCTCCTTTCTTTCCTTCCTTCCTTCCTTCATGTCTTCCTTCGTTCCTTTCCTGCCAGCCGTGGGCTCCTAAATCATTCATGCCTTTTGCCAATCTGGCTGCTAAGTAGGTCACGGAGGAGGAGGACGACGACACGGGCGCCTCTCGCCTCCCTCTCTATCTCTTCTATCTCTCCATCTCTTCTCTCTCTCCAACTATTCTATCTTTCTGTCTATCCATCTATGCAACTATCTATCTGTGCATTCTGTCCATCCTTCTTCTCCTCCTCCTCCGTCTTCTTATACCCTGTCACTCCACAAGGAGACTATCTATCTATCTATCTATCTATCTATCTATTCAGTCTATCTATCTATCTATCTATCTATCTATCTATCTATCTATCTATTCAGTCTATCTATCTGTCTGTCCATCCATCCTTCCATCCACCAATCCATTTCCCTATCTATCTATCTATCATCTATCTATCTATCTATCTCTATCTATCTATCTATCTATCTATCTATCTATCTATTCAGCCAATCTATCTTTCTATCTATCTATCTATCTATCTATCTATCTATTCAGTCTATCTATTCAGTCTATCTATTCAGTCTATCTATCTATCTATCTATCTATCTATCCATCTATCCATCCTTCCATCCACCAATCCATTTCCCTATCTATCTATCATCTATCTATCTATCTATCTATCTATCTATCTCTATCTATCTATCTCTATCTATCTATCTATCTCTATCTATCTATCTATCTATCTATTCAGTCTATCTATTCAGTCTTTCTATTCAGTCTATCTATCTATCTATCTATCCATCTATCCATCCATCCTTCCATCCACCAATCCATTTCCCTAGCTATCTATCATCTATCTATCTATCTATCTATCTATCTATCTCTATCTATCTATCTCTATCTATCTATCTATCTATCTATCTATCTATTCAGCCTATCTATCTATCTATCTATCTATCTATCTATTCAGTCTATCTATCTATCTATCTATCCATCTATCCATCCATCCTTCCATCCACCAATCCATTTCCCTATCTATCATTCTATCTATCTATCTATCTATTCAGTCTATCTGTCTGTCTGTCTGTCTGTCTATCTATCTATCTATCTATCTATCTATCTATCTATCTATCTATCTATCTATCTATCTATCTATCTATCTCTCTATTCAGCCTATCTATCTATCTATCTATCCATCCATCCATCCATCCATCCATCCACCAATCCATTTCCCTATCTATCTATCTATCTATCTATCTATCTATCCTATCTATCTAATCAATCTAGATCCATCTTATCTATCTATCCATCCATCTATTCTATCAATCCTATCTATTCATCCCATCTGTCTATACATTCTATCAATCAATCAAGCCTATCTATCTGTCTATCTATCTATCCATACTTTCTTTCTTTCGTTCTATTTATCCATCCATCTATTAATCCTATCTATCCTTTCTTCTGTCTTTCCTATCTATCTAATTTATCAAGATATACCCATCTTATCTATCTATCTATCCATCCATCCATTCTTTCCATCCTTCTCCTCCTCCTTCTCCTCCTCCTCCTCTTCTTCTTCAGCTGCGCCTGTACCTTGGGAAGTCTGACTTGGCCACAGTGGTCCACGCTCTGGTTACATCCCATTTAGACTACTGCAACGCTCTCTACGTGGGGTTGCCTTTGAAGACTGCTCGGAAGCTTCAATTGGTTCAATGCTCGGCAGCCATGATACTAACAGGCAGCAACCAGATTGCTCACTGGAGTGGCGTTTTGGGAGCATACGACTCCTCTGTTGCGCCAGGTCCACTGGCTACCGATTTGCTACCGGGCTGAATTCAAAGTGCTGGCGTTGGCCTTTAAAGCCCTAAACGGTTCCGGCCCAAGTTACCTATCTAACCGCATCTCTGCCTATGAACCCACCAGGACTTTGAGATCTTCCGGGGAGGCTCTGCTCTCGATCTCGCCTGCAACACAGGCACGGCTGGCGGGGATGAAGGACAGGGCCTTCTCGGTGGTGGCCCCTCGGCTGTGGAATGCCCTTCCCACGGACATCAGATTGGCCCCCTCACTAATGGTATTTCGGAGAAAAGTGAAAACCTGGCTATTCGAACAAGCATTCGATTAAGCGGTGTAATGAATATAGGAAAACGGAACTACGGATGACGAGCTGGATCATGATTCTAGTTATGATGCTAGCATTGAATTTTTGCTGCTGCTGTTGTTAACCGCGTTGAGTCGCCTATCTATTTATCCTATCTATCTATTCATCCATCCATCCCTCCCTTCTATCAATCAGTCCTATCCATTCATCCTATCTGTCTGTCTGTCCGTCTATCTATCCAATCAATCAATCAATCAATCGTATCTAGCGATCTACCCTTCCTTTCTTTCGTTCTTATCTATCTATCTCTATCCCTCCCTCCCTCCATCCATCCTTCCATCCATCCATCCATCCATCCATCCATCTATTCATCCTATCTATCCTTTCTTCTGCCTTTCCTTTCTATCTACCCTATCTAATCTAACAAGATAGATCCATCTAGCTTATGTATCAATCAAGATAGATCCATCTTACCTATCTATTTTATCTATCCACCCATCTAGTCTATCAATCAGTCCTATCTATTCATCCCATCTATCTGTCTGTCTGTCTGTCCATCCATCCATCCATCCATCCATCCATCCATCCTTTCTTTCTTTCGTTCTATTTATCCATCCATCTATTAATCCTATCTATCCTTTCTTCTGCCTTTCCTATCTATCTAATCTATCAAGATATATCCATCCCTATCTGTCTGTCTATCTCATCTATCTATCTATCTATCTATCTAATCAATCAATCCTATCTCTATCTATCTATCTATCTATCTATCTCATCTATCTATCCAATCAATCAACCAATCAATCAATCCTGTCTCTATCCATCTATCCAACCAACCAACCAACCAACCAACCAATCAATCAATCCTGTCTCTATCTATCAATCCAATCAATCAATCAATCAATCAATCAATCCTATCTCTATCTATCTATCTATCTATCCAATCAATCCTGTCTATCTATCCAATCAATCAATCAATCAATCCTGTCTCTATCTATCTATCTATCTATCTATCTATCTATCTATCTATCTATCTATCTCTCCTAGCTCCAGGGAGGAAGAGGAAGTGGGACTAAACCGCATTAATCACACAGTGTAGATGCCCCAAAAGGGGGGGAGGGGAGGAGTGCCCTTTAGTGTGGCAGTGCCCTGTTGTTGTTGTTGTTGTTGATGTTGTGATGTTTGCTGTGTGCAGAGGTGTGTGTGTCCCACTCGGCCGCCCCCCTTCTCTCCTCCTCCTCCTCTCTCCCTCTTTCCTTCTTTCCTTCTTTCTCTCCCTTCCTTTCTTTTTGGGCAGCTGTTCCGCCCCAGGCCGCCCTCCCTCCCTCTCCCCCCCTTCCCCTCCCCAAAAGAGGCATCATCTGCTCCTGCCCTTTACGCACACACCCCCTCTCTTCTCTCTTCCTTCTTTCCACTCCTTCCTTCCTTCTTTCCTCCCTTCCTTCGTTCCCAGTTTGGGGCCATTTGTCCAGCGGTCAGCAGCGTGAGTAGCCCCTCTGTTTCTAAAATTAGACCCTGGCTCTCTGTCTCCGCCCCCTCTCCTCTTTCTTTCCTTCCTTCCTTCATTCGTTCTTTCATTCCTTCCTTCCTTCGTTCCTTCCTTCAGCCGCAGGGGAGGCCGCCTCTCTCGCTTTCCTCTCAAGGCACACATGGTGGGAAAGGGCTCCAGGATGGTGGGACAGGCACTTCCGCCTGCACTCGTTCTCTCTCTCTCTCTCTTTCTTTCTCTCTCCTTCCTTCCTTCCTTCCTTCCTTCCTTCCTTCCTTCCTTCCTTTTCTGTCTTTTAAAGGGCAGGCCTGGTTGGAGCTGAATTCCCAAATCCCTAATGCTCCCCTATGGCTTATGTGTTGAGATATTTAAGGAGAGCAGGAGTCTCTTACTCCTTCTTTCCTTCCTTCCTTCTTTTCTTTTTTCCTTCCTTCCTTTTTTCCTTTCTTGTATTCTTTCATTCTTTCCCTCTTTCCACCCACCTTGAGCCAAACCCTAATGCTCACCTGTGCCTTATGTATTGAGATATTTGGGCAGGTGGGGTGCTCTCTTTCGCTCTTTCGTTCTTTTCTTCTTTCTGTCTTCTTTTGTTCATTCCTTCCTTCCTTCCTTTTCTGTCTTTTAAAGAACAGTCCTGGTTTGAGCTGAATTCCCAAAATGCTAATGCTCACCTATGGTTTATCTGTTGAGATATTTAAGGAGAGAAGGAGTCTCTCTTACACTCTTTCTTTCTTTCTTTCTTCCTTCCTTTCTTTTTTCCTTCCTTCCTTCCTTCCTTCCTTCCTTTCCTTCTTTCTCTCCTTCCCTCTCTCCACCCAGCTTGAGCCAAACTCTAATGCTCACCTGTGGCTTATGTATTGAGATATTTGGGGAAAGCAGGAGACTCTCTTTCACTTCTTCCTTCCTTCCTTCCTTCCTTCCTTTCTTTCCTTCTTTTGTTCTTTCTCTCCTTCCCTCCTTCTGCCCAGCTTGAGCCAAACCATAATGCTCACCTGTGGCTTATGTATTGGTATATGTGGGCAGACAGGGTGCTCTCTTTGGCTCTTTCTTTCTTTCCTTCTTTCGTTCTTTCTTTCTTTCTTTCCTTCCTTCTCTGTCTTTTAAAGAACAGGCCTGATTTGAGCCAAATCCCCCAAAACCATAATGCTCACCTATGGCTTATGTGTTGAGATAGTTGGGGAGAGAAGGAGGCTATCTTTCACTCCTTCCTTCCTTCCTTCCTTCCTTTCTTTCTTTCTTTCTTTTTTCCTTTCTTGTATTCTTTCATTCTTTCCCTCTCTCCACCCACCTTGAGTCAAACCCTAATGCTCACCTGTGCCTTATGTATTAACATATGTGGGCAGACATATGTTCTCTCTTTCATTCTTTCTTTCATTTGTTTGTTTGTTCATTCTATCCTTCCTTCCTTCGTTCTCTGTCTTTTAAAGGACAGGCCTGGTTTGAGCCAAATCCCCAAATCCATAATGCTCACCTATGGCTTATGTCAGGGGTCCCCAAACTACGGCCCACGGGCTGTATGCGGCCCGCCGAGGGCATTTCTCCGGCCCGCGTGGCATGGCATGGCCTGGCCACGCCCACCCGGGCCGCTCCGCCAATCACGGGAACCCTCTGCTCCGGCCGCTCTGCCTGTGTGGGAGGGAGAAGCCTCCCAGGTGGGTCCTCTGCAGAGGGTGTCCGTGATTGGTGGAGTGGCGCAGAGTGGGCGTGGCCAGGGAACGCTGGCGTGGTGAAGGCAGGTGAACTACAACTCCCAAACTCAAGGCCAATGCCCACTAAACCCAGTATTTTCTGTTGTTCATGGGAGTTCTGTGTACCAAGACTGGTTCAATTCCATCATTGGTGGAGTTCAGAATGCTCTTTGATTGAACTATAAATCCCAGCAAATACAACCCTCAAACGCCATCAGTGTTCATATTTGGACATATTGAGTATTCATGTAGAATTTGGTCCAGATCCAACATTGTTTGAGTTCACAGTGATCTCTGAATGTAGGTGAACTACAACTCCCAAACCAAAGGACACTTTCCACCAAACCCTTACAGTGTTTTCTGTTGGTCATGGGAGAACTGTGTGCCAAGTTAGGTTCAATTCCATCGTTGGTGGGGTTCAAACTGCTGTTTGATTGTAGATGAACTATAAATCCCAGCAACTACCACTTCCAAATGACAAGGTCTATTTCCCCCAAACTCCAACAGTGTTCACATTTACGCATAACGAGTATTCCTGCTAAGTTTGGTCCAGATCCATCATTGTTTGAGTCCACGGTGCTTTCTGGAGATAGGTGAACTACAACTCCCAAGCTCAAGGCCAATGCTCACCTAACCCTTTCATTAGTTTTTGCTGGTCATTGGCGTTGTGAGTGCCAAGTTAGGTTCAATTCCATCGTTGGTGGGGTTCAAAATGCTGTTTGATTGTAGATGAACTATAAATCCCAGCAGCTACAACTCCCAAATGACAAAAAAAAAATTGTGCGAAGGACATATATTGGGTTGTTAGGTGCCTTGTGTCCAAAATTGGTGTCAATTCGTCCAGTGGGTTTTGAGTTCTGTCAATCCCACAAACGAACGTTATATTTTTATTTATATAGAAGTGTGGGTTTTTGTGTTTTGATATATTTTGGGGGGTGGGGGGTTGCACTGCAAATAAGACATGTGCAGAGTGCATAGGAACTCATTCATGTTTTTTTCCAAATTATAATCTGGCCCCCCAACAGTTTGCGGGACTGTGACCCGGCCCTCTGTTCAAAAACTTTGGGGACCCCTGGCTTATGTACTGAGATAGTTGGGGAGAGAAGGAGGCTCTCTTTCTTTCTTTCTTTCTTTCTTTCTTTCTTTCTTTCTTTCATTCGTTCTTTCATTCATTCCTTCCTTCCTTCCTTCCTTTGTTGTCTTTTCAAGGACAGGCCTGGTTGGAGCAGAATCCCCAAATCCATCATGTTCACCTGTGGCTTATGTGTTGAGACATTTGGGCAGAGCAGGAGTCCCTCTTTTACTCCTTTCTTCCTTCCTTCCTTCCTTCCTTCCTTCCTTCCTTTCTTTCTTTCCTTTCTTTCCTTCCTTCCCTCCCTTCTTCCACCCAGCTTCAGCCCAACCCTAATGCTCACCTGTGCCTTATGTATTGACATATGTGGACAGACATATGCGCTCTCTTTGGCTCTTTCTTTCTCTTTCTTTCTTTCTTTCTTTCTTTCTTTCTTTCTTTCCTTCTTTCCTTCCTTTGTTGCCTCATTGGAGCCAAATCCCCAAAACCACCCACAAGGCCACTTAATGGCTTAGGGATTGATCTGTGTGGGCAGGAAGGGTCCTCTCTTTCTTTCTTTCTTTCTTTTTCCCCTTCCTTCCTTCCTTCCTTCCTTCCTTCCTTCCTTCCTTCCTTCTTTCCTTCATTCCTTCCTGTCTTCCTTCCTTCCCTCCTTCCTACGCTCACCTTGAGCCAAACCACACAACTCACCTATGGCTTCTGTATTGATATATTTGGGCAGGAAGGGTCCTCTTTCGCTCTTTCCCCTTCCTTCCTTCCTTCCTTCCTTCCTTCCTTCCTTCCTTCATTCATTCATTCATTCTTCCTTTTTTCCTTCCTTCCTAATTCACAAAAGTCTGGTCCGCCTCTTCCCAGGGATCCGGGTCCGAATCCAATGGAAGCCTATGGGGAGGGGGGTCACACTCTCTCGGCCTCGGGGTGAAGCCGTGGCCACCCTCTTAAAGAGACAGCGTATATTATTATTTATATTATTATGTTATATCAAATTTATGACTTAATTGTGTTCCTGCCTTAGTGGGGGGGCATATAGGCACATATGCAAATGTATGTATATTTGTGTGTATTGTGTGTGTGTATATATATATATATGTGTGTGTGTGTGTGTGTGTTTGTTTGTTTGTGTGTGTATATCATATACTCATGCAAATGTATATGTATATTGGTGTATACGCGTGCATATAAAATTTATACATGCAAACATGTGTATCAGTGTGTGTGTATATATATAATATATATGTGTGTGTGTATCATATACTCATGCAAATGTATATGTATATTGCTGTATGCTCGTGCATATAAAATTTATACATGCAAACATGTGTATCAGTGTCTGAGTATGTATCTATATACATACTCATAGGTATATACATATACCTCTGTATATATGTAGGCGTATGTATACATGTTGGGTGTGTATAGATATATATATTGTGTGTGTGCATATATATATATATAAAGTACACATGCAAACATGCATCAGTGTATGAGTATGTATATAGGTATATGTGCAGGTGTATGCATACATGTTGGGTATGTATATATTGTGAATGCATATATATATATAATGTATACATGCAAACATGTGCATCAGTTGTTATATGTGTAGATATATATTGTGTGTGCATATATATATAGAATGTATACATGCAGACGTGTATCAGTGTATGACTATGTATATAGGTATATATGCAGGTGTATGTATACATGTTGGGTGTGTATAGATATATATTGTGTGTGCATATATATAATGTATACATGCATACATGTGCATCAGTGTATGAGTATGTACATAGGCATATATGCAGGCATATGTATACATGTTGGGTGTATATAGATATATATTGTGTGTGCATATATATATATATATAATGTATACATGCAAACATGTGCATCGGTGTATGAGTATGAATATAGGTATATATGCAGGTGTATGTATACATGTTGAGTGTGTATAGATATATATTGTGTGTGTGCATATATATATATATATATAATGCATACATGCATACATGTGCATCAGTGTATGAGTATGTATATAGGTATATATGCAGGCGTATGTATACATGTTGAGTGTGTATAGATATATACTTTGTGTGCATATATATATGTATAATATACATGCAGACATGTGCATCAGTTGTTATATTATATATAGGTATATATGCAGGCATATATATACATGTTGGGTATGTGTATATATATATATATATACACACACACACATATGTACACATATATATGCAAATATGTGTTTGTATGCATTTGAGTGTATGCATAATATTCATATTGTGTTCTGCACAAATATAATACATGTGTGTGTGTTTATATATACACACATATGATATATATATATAATACAATGTGTATATATATATATATATATTATATATGTATGTGTGTATGTATATATATGTCTCCATAAATGTATTCACATGCGTGTGTCTATATATAATGCACATATATAATATGTATGTCATGCATAAATATATGTATTTGTGTGTGTGTGTGTATATATATATATATATATAGGCACGTATGTATGTATGTATGCCTTATATATGTATGTGTGTGTATATATATATATTTCTATAAATAATGCATTCACATGCATGTGTCTATATATAATGCACATATATAATATGTATGTCATGCATAAATATATGTATTTGTGTGTGTGTGTGTGTATATAAGCACGTATGTATGTATGTATGCCTTATATATGTATGTGTATGTATATATATGTTTCTATAAATAATGTATTCACATGTGTGTGTCTATATGTAATGCACATATATAATATTTATGTCATGCATAAATATATGTATTTGTGTGTGTGTGTGTGTATGTATGTGTATATATATATAGGCACGTATGTATGTATGTATGTATGTACGTGTGCCTCTCGATTGCCTTCCTGCTGAACTCTGGAGAGTGAAGGGATGCCAAGGAAGAGCCGTTGCCAGGCGACGGTTGCCATGGCGACTGCTCTGCCTGCAGCATCCCGGGCTGCTCCCCCCTCCCTCCCTCCCCCCCTCCCTCCTCCTTTTTTGCAACAAACTTGCGAGAAAATAAACAAAACAAAACAAACAAGAGCAAGAGAGGCCAATGGAGCTCAACCTAGAATACGAATATTAATACTAATAATGACCCTAACCCCTTCCGAAGGTCTGGGTCCGGCTGTTGTTTCAATGGACTTTTTAAAAACGTAAACAAAGGCTGGACGGACATCTTTCAGGAAGGCTTCACTTGTGCCTTCCTATTGCCCAGACGAGGATGGACTGGAAGGCCTTTGGGGGTCCCTTCCAACTTGATCAGGATGATGATGATGATGATGATATATTATGGATCCAGGAGTTGGAAGCCCCCCCCCCCCCAAGGTCATCTAGTCCAGCGTTTCTCAACCCGGGGTCGGGACTCCTGCAAGGGGGGGGGGTCACGAGGGGGTGTCAGAGGGGTCACCAGGGACCATCAGAAAACATAGCATTGACCTTGAGTTTGGGAGTTGACCAACAGTTGACCCCCATGACCAACAGGTCATGGGGGTCAACTGTTGGCCAACTCCCAAATTCAAGGTCAATGCCCACCAAACGCTTCCAGTATTTTCTGATGGTCATGGGGGTTCTGCGTGAGAAGTTTGGCCCAATTCTCTTGTTGGTGGGGTTCAGAATGCTCCTTGATTGTAGGTGAACTATAAATCCCAGGAACTACAAGTCCCAAATGTCAGGGTCTAATTCCCCCAAACGCCACCAGTGTCGCATTTGGGCATATTGAGTATTCGTGCAAGTGTGGTCAGATCCATCATTGTTTGAGTCCACAGTGCTTTCTGGATGTAGGTGAACTACAACTCCCAAACTCAAGATCAATGCCCACCAAACCCTTATAGTATTTTCTCTTGGTCATGTGTACCAAGTTGGGGTCAATTCCATTGTTGGTGGAGTCCAGAATGCTCTTTGATTGTGGGTGAACCATAAATCCCATCATTGAGTCCAAAGTGCTCTCTGGATGTAGGTGAACTACAACTCCCAAACTCAAGGGGCAATGCCCACCAAACCCTTCCAGTATTTTCTCTTGGTCATGTGTACCAAGTTGGGGTCAATTCCATTGTTGGTGGAGTCCAGAATGCTCTTTGATTGTGGGTGAACCATAAATCCCATCATTGAGTCCAAAGTGCTCTCTGGATGTAGGTGAACTACAACTCCCAAACTCAAGGGGCAATGCCCACCAAACCCTTCCAGTATTTTCTCTTGGTCATGTGTACCAAGTTGTAGTCAATTCCGTCATTGGTGGAGTTGAGAATGCTCTTTGACAGTAAGAGAACTATACATCCCAGCAACTACGACTCCCAAATGGGGGTTCTGTGTGTAATGTTTAGCTCAATTCTATCGTCCCTCCTTCACAGATTTTCGCTTTTTGCAGGTGGTCCCGGAACATAACGAAAATAATGTTATGATTGGGGGTCATTACAACATGTTTAGGGGTCGCGCCGTTGGGAAGGCGGAGACCCCCTCAGAATGCTCTTTGATTGTAGGTGAACTATACATCACAGCAACTACAACTCCCAAATGACATGGGGGCTCTGTGTGGGAGGTTTAGCTCAATTCTATCATCCCAACTTCGCCGATTTTCACTTTTCACGGGTGGTCCCGGAACGCAACGAAAATAATGTTATGATTGGGGATCGTTACAACATGTTAAGGGGTCACGGCGTTGGGAAGGTGGAGACCCCCTCACCTAGCCCATCCTCAAGTGCTGCAAACTATAACTCCCAAACTCAAGGTCAATTCTATCGTCCCTACTTTGCAGATTTTCACTTTTCATGGGTGGTCCCGGAACATAACGAAAATAATGTTATAATTGGGGGTCACCACAACATGTTAAGGGGTCACGGCGTTGGGAAGGTGGAGGACCCCTCACTTAGCCCATCCCCAAGTGCTGCAAACTACAACTCCCAAACTCAAGGTCAATTCTATCGTCCCTACTTTGCCGATTTTCACTTTTCATGGGTGGTCCCGGAACGTAACGAAAATAACGTTATGATTGGGGGTCACCACAACATGTTATGGGGTCACAGCATTGGGAAGGTGGAGACCCCCTCACCTAGCCCATCCCAAAGTCCTGCAAACTAGAACTCCCTAACTCTTTTCTCGAGTGGTCCCGGAACGTAACGAAAATAATGTTATGATTGGGGGTCACCACGACATGTTAGGGGGTCACACCATTGGGAAGGTGGAGACCCCCTCACCTAGCCCATCCCAAAGTGGTGCAAACTAGAACTCCCTAACTCTTTCCTCTCTCTCTCTCTCTCTCTTTTGCAGGTTCCTCTCCCTCTTTCCCGACTTCCCGTCTTTCCCGGATCCCGTTTGCTCCCGAAGAGAAGGCGGTGGGATGCCCTGAACGGACGGCCATGCCGAGGCCGGCTTCCCACTCATAATTCGCGGCCCGCCGTTCCCTGCGTCTCGGTTCCGGGAAAGAAGAGGAGCCCCTCCCTCCTGGACGCCGGAAAGAAGAGGAGCCGTCCCCTCCCTCCCTCCTGGACGCCGGCAACGCTTTGACGGGAAGGAAGGAAGGAAGGCACCCCGGGCAGGCGGGTGGGCGGTCTTCCCGCCCCCCATTTCGTTTTTTACAAATATATATATATTTTTGCGTGAGGATTTCGGGAGAAAATGGGGAGGAAAAAGATTCAGATCCAGCGGATCACGGACGAGAGGAACCGGCAGGTCTGCTATGATTAATATTCGTATTATTTATAAATATTATGTTTTATTTCTATCTTTATTATATAGAATATAATATTTAATTATATTTTTTATTAAGGTTAGTGTTCATTATGATTTCTAAATATCATTATTTTTAATGTTAGTGTTTATTATTAATATTAGTATTTATTGTTAATAACGTAGATATTATATTATCAACGTTGGTTGATATTATTAATATTTATTTACATGGTTTCTTACATTATTATTTCTAAATATCATTATTTTTAATGTTAGTGTTAATTATTAATATTAGTATTTATTGTTAATAACGTAGATATTATATTATCAACGTTGGTTGATATTATTAACATTTATTTACATGGTTTCTTACATTATTATTTCTAAATATCATTATTTTTAATGTTAGTGTTAATTATTAATATTAGTATTATTTATTTATTATTTATTTATTTATATACATTAATAACATAGATATTATATTATCAATGTTGGTGGATATTATTAATATTTATTTACATACTGTATATTAATTCCATCTTTATTATATAGAAGATAATATTTAATGATATTTTTTAATTAAGGTTAGTGTCCATTATGATTTCTAAATATCATTATTTTTAATGTTAGTGTTTATTATTAATATTAGTATTTATTATTAATGTAGATATTAAATTATCAACGTTGGTGGATATTATTAATATCTATTTACATAGTTTCTTACAATTTTTACACTAGTATTTATTAATATTTAATATTAGTTATTTATATTATTAGTTATTTATCAATAGTATTATGTTTACTATTATTTATTAACAGTATTATGCATTATTATTATTTAGGAGTGGTGCATTGTTAGCATTGGTATTATTATTATTATTATTGTCCTTGTTGTTGTTGTTATGACTAGGGTTATGCAGAGGCTGGATGGCCATCTGTTGGGAGGGATCGCATTGTGCCTTCCTGCAAGGAAGGGGTTGGGCTGGATGCCCTTTGGGGGTCCCTTCCTACTCTTATTATTATTGTTGTTGTTGTTATCCTCTCGGTGTGTCGGGAGGTCTTTCTCCTCCTCTTCCTCCTCCTCCTCCTCTCGTCCTTTTCCTCACTCCCTCGTTCTCGATCCCTGGGCTTCCCTCCAATGTGCCCAAAGCGCTTAATGGGATTGGGCCGTAATCCCCATCCAGGCGGACGCAGCTGTCCTTCCTCCGTCACGTGACCACCAAGGAGGGGGGCGGGGGGGGGGGAGAGGTCAGCGCCCGGCCTGGGAGTCCAAAGGGACCTCGCGGATCCTAGCGTTCCCTTATTAGTGCCGTTATGATCAGATTTTGATTGGTTATCAATGCTATTACTATTATTATCAAGCCCAGGGTGAGTGCCCCTCTGTCCCCTCAGTCTGTGAGAAGGCCTCAGTGGGAGAAGGCCTCAGTGTTAGCCCGCCCTCAGTCTGTGAGTGTCCTCAGTGTTAGTTCACCCTCAGTCTGTGAGAGGCCTCGGTGTGAGAAGCCCTCAGTGTTAGCTTGTCTTTAGTCTGTGAGAGGCCTCTGTGTGAGAAGGCCTCAGTGTTAGCTTGTCTTTAGTCTGTGAGAGGCCTCAGTGTTAGTTCACCCTCAGTCTGTGAGAGGCCTCGGTGTGAGAAGCCCTCAGTGTTAGCTTGCCCTCAGTCTGTGAGAGGCCTCTGTGTGAGAAGGCCTCAGTGTTAGCTTGTCTTTAGTCTGTGAGAGGCCTCAGTGTTAGTTCACCCTCAGTCTGTGAGAGGCCTCGGTGTGAGAAGCCCTCAGTGTTAGCTTGTCTTTAGTCTGTGAGAGGCCTCAGTGTTAGTTCACCCTCAGTCTGTGAGAGGCCTCGGTGTGAGAAGCCCTCAGTGTTAGCTTGCCTTCAGTCTGTGAGAGGCCTCAGTGGGAGAAGGCCTCAGTGTTAGCTTGTCTTTAGTCTGTGAGAGGCCTCAGTGTTAGTTCACCCTCAGTCTGTGAGAGGCCTCGGTGTGAGAAGCCCTCAGTGTTAGCTCACCCTCAGTCTGTGAGAGGCCTCGGTGTGAGAAGCCCTCAGTGTTAGCTTGCCCTCAGTCTGTGAGAGGCCTCTGTGTGAGAAGGCCTCAGTGTTAGCTTGTCTTTAGTCTGTGAGAGGCCTCAGTGTTAGTTCACCCTCAGTCTGTGAGAGGCCTCTGTGTGAGAAGGCCTCAGTGTTAGCTTGTCTTTAGTCTGTGAGAGGCCTCAGTGTTAGTTCACCCTCAGTCTGTGAGAGGCCTCGGTGTGAGAAGCCCTCAGTGTTAGCTTGCCCTCAGTCTGTGAGAGGCCTCTGTGTGAGAAGGCCTCAGTGTTAGCTTGTCTTTAGTCTGTGAGAGGCCTCAGTGTTAGTTCACCCTCAGTCTGTGAGAGGCCTCGGTGTGAGAAGGCCTCAGTGTTAGCTTGTCTTTAGTCTGTGAGAGGCCTCAGTGTTAGTTCACCCTCAGTCTGTGAGAGGCCTCGGTGTGAGAAGCCCTCAGTGTTAGCTCACCCTCAGTCTGTGAGAGGCCTCTGTGTGAAAAGGCATCAGTGTTGTCCTCGCCTTCAGTCTGTGAGAGGCTTCAGTTTGAGAAGGCCTCAGTGTTACATCGCCCTCCATCTGTGAGAGGCCTCGGTGTGAGAAGGACTCAATGTTAGCTCGCCTTCAATCTGTGAGAGGCCTCAGTGTGAGAAGGCATCAGTGTTAGCTTGTCTTTAGTCTGTGAGAGGCCTCAGTGTTAGTTCACCCTCAGTCTGTGAGAGGCCTCGGTGTGAGAAGCCCTCAGTGTTAGCTCACCCTCAGTCTGTGAGAGGCCTCTGTGTGAAAAGGCATCAGTGTTGTCCTCGCCTTCAGTCTGTGAGAGGCCTCAGTTTGAGAAGGCCTCAGTGTTACATCGCCCTCCATCTGTGAGAGGCCTCGGTGTGAGAAGGACTCAATGTTAGCTCGCCTTCAATCTGTGAGAGGCCTCTGTGTGAGAAGGCCTCAGTGTTAGCTTGTCTTTAGTCTGTGAGAGGCCTCAGTGTTAGTTCACCCTCAGTCTGTGAGAGGCCTCGGTGTGAGAAGCCCTCAGTGTTAGCTTGCCCTCAGTCTGTGAGAGGCCTCTGTGTGAGAAGGCCTCAGTGTTAGCTTGTCTTTAGTCTGTGAGAGGCCTCAGTGTTAGTTCACCCTCAGTCTGTGAGAGGCCTCGGTGTGAGAAGGCCTCAGTGTTAGCTTGTCTTTAGTCTGTGAGAGGCCTCAGTGTTAGTTCACCCTCAGTCTGTGAGAGGCCTCGGTGTGAGAAGCCCTCAGTGTTAGCTCACCCTCAGTCTGTGAGAGGCCTCTGTGTGAAAAGGCATCAGTGTTGTCCTCGCCTTCAGTCTGTGAGAGGCCTCAGTTTGAGAAGGCCTCAGTGTTACATCGCCCTCCATCTGTGAGAGGCCTCGGTGTGAGAAGGACTCAATGTTAGCTCGCCTTCAATCTGTGAGAGGCCTCAGTGTGAGAAGGCATCAGTGTTAGCTCGCCCTCCGTCTGTGAGTGGCATTAGTGTTAGTTCACCCTCCATCTGTGAGAGGCCTCAGTTTGAGAACTCCGTTGTTGCTGGAGTTCAGAATGCTCTTTGTAGGTGAACTGTAAATCCCAGCAGCTACAACTCCCAAATGACAAAATCAATTTTTGAGTGATGGTCACTCCCTAGGTTAGTAGGTGTCTTGTGGCCAAATTTGGCGGCAATTCGTCCAACAGATTTTGAGTTATGATGTCACTCAAAACGCATAGAGCATTTTTATATATATAGATTACTATTATTATTATTTTATGTCAGGAGGGACTAGTTGGCCTTTGGCAATCCCTTCGAACTGTAGGAGCCTATGGTTCTATTATTATTATTATTATTATTATTATTATTACTACCATCATCATCATCACCATCATCATATTTTCATATTATTATTATTATTATTATTATTATTATTATTATTATTAATCTGAGGCTGGATAGCCCTCTGTTTGGAGGTTGGTTTGGATGTCCTTTGGGGGTCCCTTCCAACACTAGGATCCTATGGTTCTCTTATTATTATTGTTGTTGTTGTTGTCATCATCACATTTTCTTCTTCTTCTTCTTCTTCTTCTTCTTCTTATTATTATTATTATTATTATTATGAAGCCAAGGCTGGATAGCCTTCCGTTCGGAGATTCTCTTGTTGTTGTTGTTGTTGTTGTTGTTATCATAATCATATTTTTATATTATTATTATTATTATTATTATTATTATTACTATTATTAAGCCAAGGCTAGATAGCCTTCTGTTCGGAGGCTCTCTTATTATTGTTGTTGTTATTATCATAATCATATTTTCATATTATTATTATTATTATTATTATTATGAAGCTGAGGCTGGATAGCCTTCTGTTTG
>NC_090032.1:22930109-22940109 GCF_037176765.1 Anolis sagrei
TGTTACATGATTATTATTATTATTATTATTGTATAATTAATATATTGTTACATTACTATTATTGTTATTGTTATTATTTATTGTTAGCCACTTTGAGTCCCTCTATTGGGAGAAAGGTGCGATTAAAATACATTATTATTATTATTATTATTATATAATTAATATATTGTTACATTATTATTATTATAATTATTATTATTATATAATTAATATATTATTACATTATTGTTGTTATTGTTATTATTTATTGTTAGCCACTTTGAGTCCCTCTATTGGGAGAAAGGTGCGATTAAAAATACATTATTATTATTATTATTATTATTATTATTATATAATTAATATATTGTTACATTATTATTATTATTATTATTATATAATTAATATATTGTTACATTATTATTGTTATTGTTATTATTTATTGTTAGCCGCTTTGAGTCCCTCTATTGGGAGAAACGTGCAATTAAAAATAAATAAATACATTATTATTATTATTATTATATAATTAATATATTGTTACATTATTATTATTGTTATTGTTATTATTTATTGTTAGCCACTTTGAGTCCCTCTATTGGGAGAAAGGTGTGATTAAAAATAAATACATTATTATTATTATTATATAATTAATATAATAAAAATAAATACATTATTATTATTATATAATTAATGTATTGTTACATTATTGTTATTGTTATTGTTATTATTTATTGTTAGCCACATTGAGTCCTTCTATTGGGAGAAAGGTGCAATTAAAAATAAATACATTATTATTATTATTATTATTATTATATAATTAATATATTGTTACATTATTATTGTTGTTATTGTTATTATTGATTGTTAGCCACTTTGAGTCCCTCTATTGGGAGAAAGGTATGATTAAAAATATATATTATTATCATATAATTAATATACTTTCATTATGTATTATTTTTATATATTATATTGCTATATTACTATATCATAAAAATTAATGTATTATTACATAATTCACATTTTCTATTATTTTAATAGTATTATTGTTGCTATATATTATTATATTCTTTTATATTAAAAATATTAAAAAATACATACCGAGCACACACACATTTTTTTATATATATATATATATATATATATATATAAATTCTTTATAACAAAATAAAAAATACTCTTTTATATTAGTATGTTATTATTACATAATTCACATTTTCTATAATTTTAGTAGTATTACTGTTGTTATATGCTATTATATTCTTTTATATTAAAATATTTTAAAAATACATACAGTGCACACACAATTTTTTAAAATATTTTTTTATATTTCAATTTTTATATTTTTATTACATATTAAAAATAAAAATTCTTTATAAAATTCTTTTATATTAGTATGTTATTTTAAATTTTAATATATTATTCTTATATTATTATATTATTTTTATATTTAAATTTTTATATTTTTATTATATTGTTGTAATAAAATAAAAATGCTTTATTAAAATTCTTTTATATTAGTATGTTATTTTAAATTTTAATTCATTCTTATATTATTCTTATATTACTTTATTTTATTTATTTATGACATTTATATGTCGCTCTTCTCACCCCGAAGGGGACTCAGAGCGGATAATAATAATAATAATTATTATTATTATTATTATAGAATCCTAGACTTGGAGGAGACCTAGTGGTCCATCATCCTACTTCTACCAAGAAGTAGAAAATTGCATTCAAAGCACCCCCGACAGAAGATGGCCATCCTGTTTAACGTTATTTATTATTATTATTATTATTATTATTATTATTATTATTATTGACAATCCAATAGGTCCATCCCTTTGACCTATTGGAGATGGGGCGTAGTGCTTCCAAAGGAAGCCAGGGGAAGGTCAATGGGAGGAGCGGTCCAGGGCTTTCAACCCCTTTGGCCCCCCGCTGAACTTCTTCTTTACTGCTTTCTCCCTCTCTCTCCCTCTTTGTCGCTGTCTTTTTGTCTTTGCTTTGCAGTCTGCAGTGCCGGCCCCCAACTTTGCCATGCCAGTGACTGTCCCGGTGAGCCAGTACAGCAGCCAATCCGGAGGGGCCCTGGTCACTCAGTCGCTGGTCACTTCCTCGCTGACCGACCCGCGGCTGCTTTCACCACAACCGCAGCAGCAACAGCAAACACAGTCGCTGCAGCGCAACGCCGTCTCCCCGGGGCTGCCCCAGAGGCCGGCCAGCGCAGGTACGGACAAGGGCCAAAATGGGATTATTTTGGGGGGGGGGGGGTCACCACTGGGACGGTCAGCAAAGGTCAAGACCCTTGACCTTTCCCCTTCTGCCCCTTTCTCGCAGGAGCCATGCTGGGAGGAGACCTCAACAACACCAACGGCGCCTGCCCCAGCCCGGTTGGTGAGTAACACACATGTGTAAACATACATACGTATAGATATATACACATACCATTTAAACACACACACACACATATATATACCATTTAAACACATGTATATAGCATTTAATAATAATAATAATCTATATAAATAAAAATATTATTGTAATATTTCATATTCTATATTATTATTATTTTATATCATTTTATTATGTTATATTATGTTATTTTTATACTAATATTCTTTTATATTAATATATATATATATATATATATATATATAATATTCATATAATAATATTGTTAGATTTACTATTCTATATTCTTATCTATATAAATAAAAATGTTATGTTGGTATATATACACATATAAACACAAGTACGCAAATATATACAAGTATATACACATGCACACATACATTCACATATACATTAAATATACACATGCACACACATATACATGCACACAAATATGCATATAGACAAGCACACACTTATACACAATATGCATATACACATGTAAACACAAATACACAGATATATACAAACATGTACACATGCACCCATACATATATACATATGCACACACATATACATACACACAAATATGCTGCATATAGACAAGCACACACTTATGCTCAATACGCACATACACATATAAACACAAATACACAAGTCTATACAAACATATACACATGCACACATACATACATATATACATATACACGTGCACACACAAGTACATATACATACACACAAATATGCATATAGACAAGCACACACGTATATACAATATGCACATACACATATAAACACAAATACACAAATATATACAAACATATACACATGCATATATACAAACATACATATACATATACACAAATATGAATTTAGACAAGCACACACATATACACAGTATGCATATACACACAAATATATACATATACAAACATATACACATGCACACATACATTCACACATACATATATACATATGCACTTGCACACACATATACATACACACAAATATGCATTTAGACAAGCATACACTTATACACAATATGCATATACACAAATATGCATTTAGACAAGCATACACTTATACACAATATGCATATACACAAATATGCATTTAGACAAGCATACACTTATACACAATATGCATATACACAAATATGCATTTAGACAAGCATACACTTATACACAATATGCATATACACAAATATATACAAACCTATACATGTGCACACATACATGTATACATATACACATGCACCCACATATACATATACATACACACAAATATGCATATAGGCAAGCACACATACACAATAAGCATATAAATATACAAACACAAATACACAAATATATACAAACATATACACATGTGCACATACATATATACACATGCACATGCATATACATACACACAAATATGCATATAGACAAGCACACACATGTACACAATATGCATATAAACAAAAAAACTCGTAACAATAGTGAGTAACGATAGGGATGTAATAATTGTGATGTCCAGCGGTCATTGTGATGTCCTTCCCTCTCGCCCTCTTCCTTCCTCCCTCGTAGGGAACGGCTACCTGAGTGCGAGGGCCTCCCCGGGGCTCCTCCCCCCGGTCTCCAATGGCAACAACCATCACCACGGCAATGTCCTGGGGGCAAAGGTCATCCCGGCCAAGTCCCCCCCTCCTCCCCCACAGCCCCCTCCCTCCCCCCAGATGGGCGGGGCCGGCGGCGGAAGGAAGGCCGAGGAGCCAATCCGCATCGTCATCACCTCGCAGGGCGGCGGCGGCGGCAACGGAGGGAAGGGCCTCATCCAGCACCTGGTGAGTCCCGGAAGGGGGCGGGGCTGTGGCCCCCTTTGGGGCGGAGCCAAGGCCAGCCAATGGGAAGGCAGAGTCTCTTTGGAGTGAATGAGTGAGAAGCGGGCAGGGCCTACGTCCTTCTTGCCCCTCCCACAGGGCCAGCCAATGAGAAGACCAGTTTCTTTTGAGTGGAAAGGGGCGGAGCCAAGCCCAGCCAACGGGAAGGCGAGAATCTCTTTAGAGTCGATGTGTGAGAAGGGGGCGGGGCCTACATACCTCTTGCCCCTCCCACAGGGCCAGCCAATGAGAAGGAAGGGGCCTCTGAAGTAAATGTGTGGGAAGGGGGTGGAGCCAGGATCAGCCAATGAGGAAGCAGGGATCTCTTTGGAACCGATGACGGAGAAGGGGGTGGAGCCAGGAAGACTTTGCTCTGCCCCCTCAGGGGGAGGAGCCAGGGTCATCCAATGGGAAGTGAGTGAGTGAAAAGGGGTGGAGCCTGGGTGCTCTTTGCCCCTCCCACAGGACCGGCCAATGGGAAGTGATTGAGTGAGAAGGGGCGGAGCCAGAAAGCATTTGCCACGCCCCCCTCAGGGCGGAGCCAAGGCCGGGCAATGAAAAGGCAGGACTCTATTTGGAAAATGAGAAGGGGGTAGAGTCAGAAAGTTTTGCTATTCCCCTCGGGGAGGGGCGGAGCCAAGGCCAGCCAACGAGAAGGCGGACTCTCTTTGGAGTAAAGGGTGGAGCCTAGGTGCTCTTTGCCCCTCCCACACAGCCAGCCAATGAGAAGACGGGTTTCTGTTGAGTGAATGAGAGTGGAGGGGGAGGAGCCTGAAAAGCACTTGCCCCTCCCTCCCCAGAGGGGCGGAGCCAGAGCAAATAAGTGGAAGAGGGGGTGGAGCCTGAAAGAATTAACCACACCCGTCAGGGGGGGTCTCTCTAGAAAGTTCTTCCTGGGGGAGGGTGGAGCCCGAAAACCACTTGCCCCTCCCACAAAGGGGTGGAGCCAGGGGAAGCCAATGGGAAGGCAGGGGTCTCTGAGTTGTCAGTGAGAAAGAGGTGGAGCCATGAAGCCTATGCTATGCCACGCCCCCTCAAAGGGGTGGAATCAAGGCCAGCCAATGGGAAGGCAGGACCTCTGGAGTAAATGCGTGAGAAGGGGGTGGAGCCAATGAGAAGACAAGACCTCCTCCTCAGGTCTTGGCAGTGATTGTCTCTCCCACAAAGGGGGCGGAGTCAGAGCCAACCAATGGAAACCTGTTGTGCGAGAGAGAAGGGGCGGAGCCTGAGTACCGTTTGCCCCTCCCGTGGGAGGTGGAGCCAGGGTCAGCCAATGGGAAGGCTGGGGGCCACTTCCTGGGAGTCGAGCTGAAGCCCCATTGGCTCTTTCTTTCATTATTCAGGCCAGGATCTGCTTTGGTTTTCAGTCCGAACTTGGTCATGAGTGGCCCTTGGAGGCCATCTATATACATAAAAATGTAATAATAGTTTGTGGAATTAGCATAACTCAAAAACCACTGGACAAACGGACACCAAATTTGGACACAAGACCCCTCTCAGGCCAGGGAGTGACCACCACTCGCAAAAATACAAAAAACACAACAGAATGGACTTAAAAAGCCAAAAAAATACCAAAAAAAAATTACAACGCATGCGCAAAACCACATGTATACATTTATACACAAATATTGTCGAAGGCTATTTGTATATATTATATATATGCATATATACATACACATATACACAAAGTGGGCCACAGCAACACCTGGCAGAGGATGGCTAGTCATATTATATTGTATTGTATTGTATTATATTATATTATTATTATTATTACATTATTATTATAATATAATATTATACTATAATATAATATAATATAATATTATTATATTATAATATTACATTATAATATAATATAATATTATATTATTTATTATATTATATTATTATAATATAATATAATATTATAATACTATTATTATATTACATTACATTACATTATATTATATTATATTATCTGAAGGTAACCCTTGCTTTGCTTCTTCCCCTTTTGCTCCCAGACGGAGGACCACTTGGACCTGGTGAGTGCACACTTCCCGGAGTGCGAGTGTGTGCTTGCCCTTTGCATGCAACTACAACTCCCATTGAGAATGTTTTGCAACACTCGGGCCCATCATCCTCCGCCCTTCCGCGGGTCCCGCAGTTCGACTCCCATTGCATCTCCCAATCCAGTGGGATGCTGGGACCTGTAGTGCCTTGCAATGGGATGCTGGGACTTGTAGTGCCCCACTGTGGAATTGGGCCGGTTTGCACGGGCCTCCCAAGGGGCCACTCCACCCCACCCAATGCATGCACACCCACCCCTTCCCCCCACTTCCCATATTGATGGGATCCATGCATTCTCCGCACTACAAATCCCAGCAGCCTCTAGTCCTCTCCAGTTGCTTCCCATCACAAACCAGGAAGTGTGGTCATCGTTTACAAAATCTGTCCTTGTTCTATGTTAGGATGTATTTATGTCGAAAGGCACGCCAGTTGAACCAGTTGCGTCCAGTTAACACACCATTGAAACCAGTTTGGAAATGCTGGAAATAATAGCGACCGGCGGGGACCTGCTTCCTGGGGCCTGACGTTCTCTTTATCTCTCCATTCCTCCCTTCCTTCCTTTTCTCTCTCTCTCATTCCACCTTCCCTCTTTTCCTCTCCTTCCCTTCCTTTTTTCCGCTCTCTCTCTTCCTCTCCTTCCCTTCCTTTCATCCCTCCCTCCTTCCTTCCTTCCTTCCCTCGCTCACCTTTCCTTTCTTCCGTCTTTCTTTACTTCCTTCTCTCCTTCCTTTTTTTATTTTCTCCTTTTTGTCCCTGTTTTCCGGCCTTTTCTTTCATTTCCTCCTTCCTCTCTTTTTCTTCCTCTCCTCCTTTCCACGTCTTCCTTCCCTCTCACACCTCCTCTCTTTTCCTTCCTTCCTTCCTTCCTTCCTTCCTTCCTTCCTTCCTTCCTTTTTCTTGTTCTCCCTTCCTTCCTCTTTCTCTCTGCCTCTTGTTTTCTTTTTCTTCCTTCTTCCATCTCTCCATCCATCTCCCCTCCCTCCCTCTATTCCTTTTTCCCTTTTTCCCTTTCTCTTCTTCCCTTCTATCCATCCATCTTCCACCTTTCCTTCCCTCCTTCTCACATTTCCTCTCTTTCTTTTTCCTTCCTTCCTTCCTTCCTTCCTTCCTTCCTTCCTTCCTTTCATCTTCTGTCAATCCCTTCCTCCCTTCCTCTCTCTTTCTCTCCTTCCTTCCCTCCTATACTTCCTTCCTTCTTTCCATCTACCTATCCATCCATCCATCTCCCCTCCCTTCCTCTCTTCCTTTTTTCCCTTTTTTCTTTCTCTTCTTCCCTTCTTCCCTTCCACCCATCTCTTTCCTCTCTCACACACTTCCTTTCTTTCTTTCCCTTTCTTTTTTTCTTTCCTTCCTTCTGTCCTTCCTTCCTTTTATCCATTCATCTTCTGTTCATCCCTTCATTCCTTTCTTTCTTTCTTTCTTTCTTTCTTTCTTTCTTTCTTTCTCCTTTCATCTCTCTTTCTCTCCTTCCCTCCCTCCTATACTTCCTCTTTCTCTTCCTTCCTTCCTTCCTTCCTTCCTTCCATCCATTTCTGCCTTTCCCTCCCTTCCTCCCACATTTCCCCTCTTCCCCTACATTTCTTTTTCCTTCTGTCCATCCATCCATCCATCTTCCCTCCCTTCCTCTCTACCTTTCTCTCTCTTTTCTTTCCCTTCTTCCCTTCTATCCATCTTCCTCTTTCCCCCCCTTCCTCCCACACTTCCTCTCTTTCCCTTCCTTTCTTTTTCCTTCCTTCCATACTTCCATTCATCTTCTGTCCATCCCTTTCTTTCTTCCTCCCTCCTTTCTCTCTCTACTTCTCTCCTTTCCTCCCTCCTATATTTCCCCTTTCTCTTCTTTCCTTCCTTCCTTCCATCCATCCACCCAACCATTTTCTGCCTTTCTTTCCCTCCCTCCCACACTTTCCCTCTTCCCCTACCTTTCTTTTTCCTTCCTTCCATCCATCCCTGTCTTTGTCTTCCTCTCTTTCTCCTTCTTTACCTTTCTTTCTCCTTTTCTTCCATCCATCCACCCACCTTCTCTTCCTCCCTTCCGTACGCCCACTTTTTCCTCCCTCCCTCCCTTCCTTCCTTCTATCCATTCATCTTCTGTCCATCCCTTTCTTCCTCCCTCCCTCCCTCCCTCCCTTCCTCTCTCTTCCTCTCCTTTCCTCCCTCCTATACTTCCTCTTTCTCTTCTTTCTTTTTTTCCTTCCATCCATCCATCCATTTTCTGCCTTTCCCTCGCTTCCTCCCACACTTCCCCTCTTCCTCTACCTTTCTTTTTCCTTCCTTCCTTCCATCCATCCCTGTCTTTGTCTTCCTCTCTTTCTCCTTCTTTACCTTTCTTTCTCCTTTTCTTCCATCCATCCACCCATCTTCTCTTCCACCCTTCTGCACTCCCTCTTTCTCCCTTTCTCCTTCCTTCCTTCCTTCCTTCCTTCCTTCCTTCCTTCCTTCCTTCCTTCCTTCCTTCCTCTCTTTCTCTCCCTCTTCCCTCCTTCCATCTCTCTCTCTCTCTCTTTCAGCAGAACCACCATCCTCAGCAGCAACAGCAGCAGCAGCCTCGCCTGGGCCCGTCCCTCTCTCAGGGGCCACCTCACCCGCTGACCACTCACCCCCCGGTGGTCTCGGTGGCGCCCCCCTCCCTCCTGACCCAGGGGCTGCCCTTCTCTGCAATGGCCTCCGCATACAGCTCAGGTCAGTCCACACAAGAAATACTATTATTATTAGTGTTATTATTATTATTATTATTATTATTATTATTATTATTATTATTATTAGTATTATTATTATATCCACAGCAGACAAGGTCACTCTGCTGGTTGTTGTTTTGGATCACATGTCGGACACTCCCCAAGTGCCTAGGACTGTGTGGTGCAGCCGACAGGTGGTAATCTTGTACCCCGATTGTTTTTAAGTGCAGGCCAGGGTCTTGAGGCACTGCACCCAGTGTGCCAACCACCACTGGGACCCCCTTGACTGCAATTCGATCTTTAAATCAATTTATTATTATTATTATTATTATTATTATTATTATTATTAGTGGCATGTAGCAAAATAAAAACAACAACAATACAGCTTAGGTGAGTCAGCAATGACCCTTGACCCCTTCCTTTCCTCCTTTGGCATCCTTCCCTCCTTCTCATATCAGAATTATTATTATTATTATTATTATTATTATTATTAAGGTCATGCAGTAGCAGAAGAAGCTGTTATTATTATTGTTGTTATTGCTCTCCTGCAGTGCAAAAGAAACATTATTATTATTTGTGGCATGCAGTGTCAAAAGAAATTATTATTATTATTATTATTATTATTATTGTCATGCAGCAGCAAAAGAAACAATTATTATTATTATTATTATTAGTGGCATCTAGTAGCAAAAGAAATTATTATTATTATTATTATTATTATTATTAATGGCATGTAGTAGCAAAAGAAATTATTATTATTATTATTATTATTATTATTGTCATGCAGCAGCAAAAGAAACAATTATTATTATTATTATTATTATTGTCATGCAGCAGCAAAAGAAACAATTATTATTATTATTATTATTAGTGGCATCTAGTAGCAAAAGAAATTATTATTATTATTATTATTATTATTTTCATGCAGCAAAAGAAACATTATTATTATTATTATTATTATTAATGGCATGTAGTAGCAAAAGAAATTATTATTATTATTATTATTATTATTATTTTCATGCAGCAAAAGAAACTATTATTATTGTTATTA
>NC_090032.1:22942609-22975109 GCF_037176765.1 Anolis sagrei
TGGGTTACTTAAGAGTCTATTACATTATTATTATTATCATTATTATTATTATTATTATTATTATTATTATTATTATTAGGACCATGGGTTACTTAAGAATCCATTGTATCATTATTATTATTATTATTATTATTATTATTATTACAACCATGGGTTACTTAAGAGTCTATTACATTATTATTATTATTATTATTATTATTATTATTATTATTATTATTATACTATTACTATTATTATATTATATATAATATATTATTATATTATATTATATTACTATTATTGCTATTATTACTATTATTATCGTTACTATTCCCTGGCCTCTTTCCCATCTCTCTCCATGACCTAAAAATCTTCCAGTTCTCTAGTTAGCGAAGGGCTCCCTCCAGTGGCCGAATGAAGCCTTACACCTCTTCCTTCCTTCCTTCCTTTTTGCAGACTACCAGCTGACCAGTGCTGACCTCTCCTCCTTGCCGGCCTTTGGCTCTCCGGCCGGCCTCTCTTTGGGCAGCATCTCCGCCTGGCAACAACAACAACAGCAGCAGCAACAACAACAACAACAACATCACCTGGTCCCGGTCTCCCTAAGCAACTTAATGTAAGTCTAGCGTTGGACTCGTTGCACTTCCGCGTCACGGAAAGGAAGTGACATCAGGAGGGGAAGTCGCCTAGGACCTCCCCTAGGAAACTCGTAACGGGCTGCCCCTTTAAGGAGACTCTAGGATAGTTTGTGGGAATGACATAACTCAAAAACCACTGGACGAATGGACACGAAATTTGGACACAAGACACCTAACAACCCAATGCATGTCCTTCACTCAAAAGAATTGATATTGTCATTTGGGAGTTGTAGTTGCTGGGATTTCTAGTCTCTATAAATAATAATGTCATGATAGTTTGTGGGATGTACATAACTCAAAAACCACTGGGCGAATGGACACCAAATTTGGACACAAGACACCTAACAACCTAATGTTCGTCCTTCACCCAAAAGAATTGATATTGTCATTTGGGAGTTGTAGTTGCTAGGATTTCTAGTCTATATAAATAATAATGTAATGTTAGTTTGTGGGATGTACATAACTCAAAAAGTACTGGACGAATGGACACCAAATTTGGACACAAGACACCTCTCAGGCCAACGAGTGACCATCACTCAAAAGAATTGATATTGTCATTTGGGAGTTGTAGTTGCTGGGATTTCTAGTTTCCAGAAATAACAATGTCATGATAGTTTGTGGGATTAGCATAACTCAAAAACCACTGGACAAATGGACACCAAATTTGGACACAAGACACCTCTCAGGCCAACGAGTGACCATCACTCATCAAAACACTGAAAAACACAGCAGAAGGGACTTAAAAAGCCAAAACCCCCACAAAAAACACATTACAACACATGCGCAAAACCATAGATATACACAACCACACATATAGACACACAAAACACATCTACACAGACTGAGCCACTGCAACGCATGGCAGGGAACAGCTAGTATATATCTATATATATAGATATATTTATTTTGTTTCAGATGTCAAACTGTGTTTTTGTGTGAGTAAATAATAATAATTGTATTATTTTTGTGCGATGCTGACGCTCTGCTTGGCTCTCCTTCACAGACAGGGGGCGCACCTGGCCACTTCCTCTTCCTCCGCTTCCTCTTCCTTGACGGTCAACACGAATCCCGGCGGCGGCATCAGCATCAAGGCGGAGCCAGTCTCCCCCAATCGGGACCGAGGCGGCGGTAGCGTGGCCCCGCCCTCTTTCGCCCTGGGCCCCGCCCCCTCCGGCCGCTCCCCCGCCAATGAGGAGCGCGACGACCCCGCCGGCTCCTCCCCCTTCGGCCTCCTAAGGCCCGCCCCTTCCTCCGACGCCACGGAGGACAACAACCCCGCGGTCAAGCGGCTGCGGCTGGACGCTTGGGTCACATAGGGTGGTCAAGGGGTCAAGGGTCAGCATGGGGAGGGGGCGGGGCATTATTATTACCATTATTACCGTTATTATTATTATTATTACTATTATTATTATTGTTATATTGAAACTGCCTGGGACAGACGGAGGCCGAGAGACGGAAACACCCCATGGCAGGAGCCGCTAGGATGGGATGTATAGTTTGCAGGGACAGAGGCAGGCGGCAATGGGACGCGGGGAGCGGACGAGGAGAGTGAGTGCCTTGAGGGTCCGGTCGTGTTTACGGAGAGGAGAGGTCCACGCCCGCAAAGGACTCGTTCACGGGACACGATGGGAGACGTAGTTTTCCGGCTTCGGGAGGCGTAGTTCAGGGAAGTCCAAGAGTCGGGATGCAATAGCTTTAAGGAGAGCCTCGCCTGCGCACCGCAATCGTTTCTTCCTATTCCTTCCCTTCCCTTTCCCATTCCTTTTCTTTCTCTCCCTTCCCTTTGTTTTTCTTCCCTTCCCATTCTCTTCCTCTTTCTATTCTTTCCTTTCTTCCCTTTTCCTTCTATTCAATTTCTATTTGTTTTTCTTCTTCCTTCTCTTCCCTTTTCTTTCTCTTCCTTCCTTCCCTTTCTCCCTTCTCTTCCTCTCTCTTCCTCCTTTCCACTATTCTCTTCCTCTTTTTCTTCTTTTCTTTCTTCCCTTCTTCTCCTTTCTTTTCTTTCTATTCTTTCCTTTCGTTTTTTATTTCTATTCCCTTTCTTTTTTCTTTTTTTTCTTCTCTTCCTTCCCTTTCTCCCTTCTCTTCCACTTTCTTCCTCTTTTCCACTACTTTTTTTCTTTCTTTCGTTCTTTCTCCATTCTCTTTTCTTTATTTTCCTTTTCATCCCCATTTCTTTCTTTCTTCCCTTCCTTCCTTCCTTCCCTTTCCTATTCCTTCCTTTTCTTTCTCTTCCTTCCCTTGGTTTTTCTTCCTTTCTCCTTTCCCCGTTCTCTTCCTCTTTTTCTTCTTTTCTTTCTTCCCTTCTTCTCCTTTCTTTCCTTTCTATTCTTTCCTTTCTTCCCTTTTTCTTTCTATTCAATTTCTATTTATTTTTCTTCTTCCTTCTCTTCCCTTTTCTTTCTGTTCCTTCCTTCACTTTCTCCCTTCTCTTCCTGTCTCTTCCTCCTTTCCACTACTTTTCTTTCTTTCGCTCGTTCTTTCTCCATTCTCTTTTCTTTCTCTTCTTCCACCTTTCTTTCCTTCTCTTTCTATTCCTTTTCATCAACTTTCTTTCTTTCTTTTCTTCTTTCCTTCCTTCCTTCCCTTTCCTGTTTTTTTCTGTTCCTTCAATTTGTTTTTCTTCCTTTTTCTTTCTTTCTCATTTCCCTGTTCTCTTCCTCTTTTTCTTCTTTTCTTTCTTCCCTTCTTCTCCTTTCTTTTCTTTCTATTCCCTTCCTCTTTCTTTCTTTTCTCTTCCTCTTTCGTCCTTCTTTCCATTACTCTTTCTTTCTTTCTCTTCCCTTTTTTTCCCTTCCTTCCCTTCCTTCCTTTTCCCTTTCTCCTTCCCAGTCCTTCCCTTTTCCTTCTTCCTTCCTCCCCTTCCTTCCACTCTTCTCCTTCACGGGGGTTTCCTTCCTCCTTTTGCAATCCCCTTCCCATTATTTGCAAAGCAATGCCGGGCTCCGTCGGGGAAGCCAAGCCCAGGCGGGCAGGCAGGCGCTATTGTTGTTGTCGTTGTTGTTGTTGTTGTTTGCTCAGGAATCTTGCCAGGAAGGGCTTTTGAGGGCTCCAAGGGAGGGCCGGGCGACAGGAAGGGATGGGCGGGGCAGGGCGGGGCATCCAGGTCTATTTTGAAAAAGAACAGGAAGTTCATTATCACCGTCATTCTTGGCTGGGATTTGCAGGGTTTGCAGAATTTGCAATTTTCAGAATGTGCAATTTTTCCAAAATTGCAGAGCTTGCAAAATTGCAGAATTCATAAGGTTAGGGTTTGCGACTTTTGCAAATTTGCAGGTTTTTCGAATTGCAGGGCTTGAGAAAGTGCAGAATTTGTAAGGTTTGCAGGGCTTGCAAAATTGCAAAATTTGTAAGGTTAAGGTTTGCGACTTTTGCAAATTTGCAGGTTTCTCAACATTTGCAGGGCTTGCAAAATTGCAGATTTATAAGGTTTTGCAAGGTTTGCAAATTTTGCCATTTTCAGAATTCGCAGGTTTTCAAAAGTTGCAGGGCTTGCAAAATTGCAGAATTTTTAAGGTTTGCAGGGTGTGCAAATTTTGCAATTTTCAATAGTTGCAGATTTTCAAACATTTGTAGAGTTTGCAAAATTGCAGAATTTGCAAAATTGCAAGGTTTGCAGATTTTGCAAAATTTGAATGTGAAGGGATTGCAGGGTTTGTAGAATTGCAACGTTTGCAGAACGTGCAGGGTTTGCATGTTTGCTGAATTTGCAACATTTCAGAGAATGCAGAGTTTGCAACGTTACAGAATTTGCAGGTTTTTCAAACTTTGCAGTGTTTGCAAAATTGCTGAATTCATAGTAAGATGGGCAGTTTTTTAGAATCTGCAATAGTGCGGGATTTGCAGGGATTGTAGAATGGCAAAGTTTGCAGAATTTTCAGAATTTTCAGAATTGCAAAGTTTGCAGAATTTGCAGAATTGCAAAGTTTGCAGAATTTTTCAGATTTGCCGCACATGCACCTGACACGATGCCCCGCTCTTGTGGCCGGTCCGGCTTTCTGGCCTAGCCAAGGCACAAGAGGAGGCGGGTGATGCACCCATTGTTGTTGACCATTGACATTGGGGGGGGGGGTCATTGGTCAGTGGGTCAGTTGGCCTTGCGTGGCCTTTGGGATTTATGCAAAGAGATTTCCCATCCAAATTAGTTCCTCTTGTTGTTAATTATTCCGCCCTTTTGCAGCAGAACGAATCACCGTTTCCTCTTCATTTTTCCAAAGAACGACAATCGTAACGAGAAACGCCCTTCGTTTGTATTTCTACGAATCTCTCTCTCTCGATATATATATATATATTTCTCCCTTTTTAATTTTATTTCTCGTGTTGACAGTTACCTTTTGTGTATATTATTATTATTATTGTATTATTATTATTAATTAATAATTATTATTATTAATTAATAATAATAATAATATTTTTTTAATTTGGAGGGGAGAAAAAAAACACGAAGGAAAAAAAATTGGCGTTTGTATAGGGTTTTAGTTTTAAAAAGAAAAAAAAGGTTATATATATATATATATAAAATATATAAATATATTAAATATATTTTCCATTTTTTAAGAAAAGGACGGCGGGGCGGCGTTGCAAACGAGGGCGCGCACGGTTTTGAAAACGGGGAAAAAATTGTTGAAAAAAATGCTGCAGTTTTTAGAGATGTTTGTTTTTGTTTTGTTTATTCCGGGCGGGGGGGGAGGGGAGGGGGAGGGGACAACAACTTATTTATTCTCGGAAATAATAATTACAAAAAAAATGCATGATGACGAAGACGACGAAGACATCAACGCAACCATATTTGCAAGAAAAAAAAAGACTTTGAAAAAAAGGACAAAAAAGTGTAAACAAACAAAAAAAAGTGTAGCGTTTTCGACACAAAACAAAAAAGACACACTTTGTAGGCAGAAAAAAAATGGCTAATTAATATATTGTGGTTTTTTTGGCTGGTTCGCTTTTTTTGTTGTTTTTTCCCAATGTTTTTCTTTGTTTGTTTGAGAATGAAATCCAAAAGTGTATATTTTCCTATTAAGAAGTATGCACTGATGACATGTGGAAAGACAAATGATCTATCTATACATACATATATATAGATATATATAACTTTCTAAAAGTGTCGTTCCTTACACAACCGCGTCGGCTTCTGATCGTTTCCTTTACCAAAAAAATGTTATTATAATAATATTATTAATTGTTTATTGTGTCTATCCAAAGGGAAGGCCGCTGCGACTCTATTGATACGTTGTTTCCTTGAATAATAATTGCATTAATTAATTAATTCCATTTTTTTAAAGGAAAAAATAAGACAAATGAAGGGAAATCAAGTCCTTTTGGAGAAATAAAAAGCGGGGAATTAATAATAATAATAATAATAATAATAATAATAATATAAAGATCGTAATATAATTATAATAAAATATATAATAGATAATATATAAGAATAAATAATTATATATAATATATATATATAATATATATAATATATAAGAATAATTATATATATATATATAAATTAATAAAATATAATATATAAAATAAGAATAAAATGAAATAAATCAGAATCATAACAATAAACTATAATAATATATAATATATAAGAATAAAAATATAAAAATAATATATATATATAAAGAGAATATATATAAATTAACAAAATATAATATATAAAATAAGAATAAAATGAAATAAAATCAGAAATGTAATATAATTATATATAATACATAAGAATAAATAATTATATATATATATATAAATTAATGTAATATATAAAATAATAAAATGAAATCAAATCGTAATATAATTATAATAAAATATAATAATGTATTATATATAAGAATAATAATTATATATATATAAATTAATAAAATATAATATATAAAATAATAAAATGAAATAAAATCAGAATGTAATGTAAGTATAAAATATAATATATATAAGAATAAATAATATATATATCTATTTATATAATGTATTATATAATATATAAAATAAGAATAAAATGAAATAAAATTAGAATCGTAATATAATTATAATATATAATAATATATAATATATAAGACTAAATAATATATATATATAAATTAATAAAATATAATATATAAAATAATAAAATGAAATAAATCAGAATAATAAAAATATTATATTATATTACATATGTTTTATATAATAATAATAATAATAATAATAATAATAATAATAATTTATTATTATTATTATTATTATTTATTCCAAAAGCAAGCAATGGCATTAATATATTATATATTATACCATAGTATACTTATTATTATTATTTAGTATTCCAAAAAAGTGCAATGGCCTTATTATATTATATTACATATGTTTTATATTATAATATATTATTATTAATATTATTTATTCCAAAAGGGTGCAATGGCAATATATTATATTATATATTATATTATACCATATTATACTTATTATTATTTAGTTTTCCAAAAAAGTGCAACGGTCTTATTAATATATTATATTTTATTACATTATATTATATGTTGTTATTATTATTATTATTCCTATGTATTATTCCTGCAGTGGGTCTTTGTGGCCACCAGGTGGAGCTCACATCCTGCCTTATTTCCATTCAGAAGAGATTGGGATCAATTCACCTCTATAGGCATTCAATTAATATTATTCTTTATGTTGGAAGCTATCACATAATTAATTAATTAATTATTAATAATAATAATAATAATAATAATAATAATAATAATAATAATCCCTATGGACGCCCATCACACCCAAGGGGAGGGGGAGGAGGGGATCCACTTTGCGGGGTTCCGGGTTTGCATTTCCTGAATCAATAAATACAAACAAATGCAAAAAACAAACAAAAGGAAACTACTTCCCGGAAGAGAAAGAGGAAGAGGAGGGCGTGGCTTTCCAAACAGGAGGAAGAGCTTCTTGCAGGTAAGCGGGTGGAGGCGGGGCTGGCCCTCTGTCGAGAGAGATTGAATGGTGCCCCTGTGGCAGAATGGGGCCGGGCTAGATGGCCTTTGGGAGCCCCTTAGAGCCCCTTAAAGATTCTTGCAATCCTATACATTTATTAGTACTAATTTTAGTCTATATTTTTATTCTATATTTATATTCTATATTTATTCTATATTATATTATATTTTTATTATATATATTATTGAAGATAGAATAAAATTAATAATAAATATTAGTGTATTTAATAATATATTTATTATTACTAATTTTATTCTATATTATATTATACAATACAGAATAAAATTAATAATAATAAATATTTGTGTATTTAATATTTATTATTAATTTTATTCTATATTATTAGTGTATTTAATAATATATGTATTATTATTAATTTTATTCTATATTATATAATAGAATATAGAATAAAATTAATAATAAATATTTGTGCACTTAATAATATATTATTATTATTATTCTATATTATATTATATATATTATACAATATATAATAAAATTAATAAATATTAGTGTATTTAATAATATATTTAGTATTATTAATATTTTTATTCTATATTATAGAATAAAATTAATAAATATTAGTGTATTTAACAATATATTTTATTATTAATTTTATTCTATATTCTATAATATAATATATAATAATATAGAATAAAAATAATAATATATTGTTAAGTACACTAATTTTATTCTATATTCTATAATATATATTATAGAATATAGAATAAAATTAATAATAAATATTAGCGTATTTAATAATATTTTAATCTATATTCTATAATATATATTATAGAATATCGAATAAAATTAATAACAATAAATATTAGTGTATTTAGTAATAATATATTTATTATGATTAATTTTATTCTATACTATATATATTATAGAATATCAAATAAAATTAATAATAGTGTATTTAGTAATAATATTTTTATTATTAATTTTATTCTGTATTATATATATTATAGAATATAGAATAAAATTAATAATAATAAATATTAGAGTAGTAATTTATTTATTTTATTCTATATTCTATAATATATATTACATAATATAAAATAAAATTAATAAATATTAGTGTATTTAATAATATATTTATTATTAATTTTATTCTATGTTCTATATATTGTATAATATAGAATAAAATTAATAATAATGAATATTAGTGAATTTGGTAATATATTAATTATTAATTTATTCTATATTATATATAGAATAGAATATAGAATAAAGTTAATAATAATAAATATTAGTGTATTTAAAATATATTTATTATTATTATTAATTTTATTCTATATTATATTCTATATATATTATACATTTCATTTTTTTTATTTCATCATTTATTATTTTTTATATACAAAAGGTAAATTTTTTCCCCCTGACGTTAAGTCCAGTCGAGTGGTCATCTCCATGTCTAAGCCGAAGTGCCGGCGTTGTCCACAGACGCCTCCAAGGTCACGTGGCCAGCACGACATGGCCTTACCTTCCCGCAGAAGCCTTGCCTATTGACCTACTCACATTTGCATGTTTTTGAACTGCTAGGTTGTCAGAAGCTGGGGCTGACAGCAGGAGCTCACCCTGCTCCCCGGATTTGAACCAGCGACCTTCCCGTCAGCATGTTCGGCAGCTCTGCGGTATAATTAGATACTATAGATGAATATATTATATGATTATATTTGTAATTAGTACTGTATTATTAATATTTAATTCCTTATTTTATTATAGACTAGCTTGGGGACCCGGCGCTGCCGGGTTATTTGAGAAAGGAATTGTGTCTCAGGGTTGGTCTTTATCCGTTATGGCTTGCAATGGTCTCAGGAAGTTAGTGAAAGTACTACAAGTCCCATCATCCATGGTTCGTCCTCCTCCAAACAGCACCAGGATGTAGGGTGGGTCATGGGGGCTCTGTGTGCCAAGTTTGGTCTTGATTGGTCATTAGATGAGTGCTGCAGTGGTTTCCGGAAGTGAGTGAAGGTACTGCAAGTCCCATCATCCATGGTCTGTCCTCCTTGAAAGTGCATCGGGATGTAGAGTGGGTCGTGGGGCTCTGTGTTCCAAGTTTGGTGTTGCAGAAGTCTTGGGAAGTGAGTGGAGGTACTTCAAGTCCCATCATCCATAGTCTGTTCTCCCCCAAACCTCACCGGATTATTGAGTTGGCCATGGGGGCTCTCTGTGCCAAGTTTGGTCTTCATCAGTCATTGGATGAGGGTCTCAGTGGTTTCACTAAGTGAGTGAATGTACTCCAAGTCCCATCATCCATCGTCTGTCCTCAAAACAGCACCAGTGGTTCATGGAGGCTCCGTTGTGTCAAGTTTGGTTTTGACTGGACATTAGATGAGGGTTGCAGCAGTCTTGGGAAGGGAGCGGAGGTACTTGAAGTCCCATCATCCATGGTCTGTCCTCCTCAAAAGTGCACCGGGATGTAGAGTGGGTCATGGGGGCTCTGTGTGCCAAGTTTGGTCTTGATTGGCCATTAGATGAGGGTTGCAGCAGTCCTGGTGCACTTTCGAGGAGGACAGACCATGGATGATGGGACTTCAAGTACCTCCACTCACTTCCCAAGAGTGCTGTAACCCTCATCTAATTACGGATCAAGACCAAACTTGGCACACAGAGCCCCCATGACCCACCCTACATCCTGGTGCACTTTCGAGGAGGACAGACCATGGATGATGGGACTTGGAGTGAAGGTACTCCAAGCCCCATCATCCATGGTCTGTCCTCGAAAGTGGAACAGGACGTAGAGTGGGTCATGGGGACTCTGTGTGCCAAGTTTGGTCTTGATCAGTCATTGGCGAGGGTCTCAGTGGTCTCAGGAAGTGAGTGAAGTGACTACAAGTCCCATCATCCATTGTCAAATTCTTCCAAACCACACCAGGATGTAGAGTGGGTCATGCGGGCTCTCTGTGTGAATTGTGGTCCTGATCCATCACTGTTGGCAGTTGTAATGGTCTCAGGAAGGGAGTGCAGGTATTGCAAGTCCCATCATCCATGGTGCATCTTACTCCAAACCGCAGCAGTATGTAGAGAGCGTCATGGAGACTCAGTGTGCCACGTTTGGTCTTTGTAGGTAATTGGGTGAGGGTTGCCGTGGTCTCAGGAATTGAGTGAAGGTACTACAAGTCCCATCATCCATGGTCCATCCCCAGCCATGGGATGGGAGGGAGGGAGGGACACATAATGAGCTCATCAATGTTGGTCTATTGGGCATTCTAATAATTAATATAATATATAATGAATATAATAAGTAAAATATTGATGTGGCGATCCCTCCCGGCAGAGGGCCAGCTGGCCACTGAAGTCACAGATACACATAATGAGCTCATCAATGTTGGCATATTGGGCATTCTAATAATTAATATATCATATAATAAATATAATAATATTGATTCTAATAACATTCTTGTAATAAAATAAATATTATAATATGTTATAATCAATAAAATAGTCATGTTGGCACATTGGCCATTCTAATGATAATATACTATTATTTTTATTTATTGTGATTAGTATGATGGCCAACGTAGCATCATCAATATTATATATTTAGTTATTATTATTATTGATCTATTATGTTTATTTATTTATGTATTGTGATTGGCACGATGGCCAAGGTGGCATCATCAATATTATACATATATATAGTATAGTCTAGGCGTGATGCTGGGAACGGCCCGCATTCCGTGGCGGTGCACACGGAGACGGGGACACGTCTCGTCTAGACGGCGCCCCCCCCCCCGGTTTGGGCCCCCCCTTGAGATCATTGGCTCCATTGTCTTAATTAATTCCTTTGCAGACCCAGACGAAGAAGGAGGGCTTCCCGCCTGCCAGGCTTTTCGCACGGATTAATTAATATTCCCTCCCCAAGGCCCAGGGTCTCGAGGGCCCACCCCCCTCCCCCCCCCCCCGGTCTCCCCTCTTTCACTCTTCCTTTCATTCATTCATTCGTTCGTTCATTCTTTCGCTCTTTCTTCCTTTCTCTTGAGGCCGGGCCCCTTCATGGTCTGCATTTCTTTGGGAAAGAAAATAAATAAACTCCATTGTTTACTGTTCACAGCACGCCTTGAGACGCATTTATTTCCTGAAATAGAGACAGACGTGGATAAGAAAGACATTGAGAACAGCCGTCTATATATTATTATTATTGTTGTTATTAGACTCACCAATGTGCAAACATAAATATTTTCCTTATTATATTTATTATTATTATTATTATTATTAGGCTCGCCAATGTGCAAACATATTTTCCTTATATTTATTATATATATATTTATTGTTATTATTATTATTATTAGGCTCGCCAATGTGCAAACATCAATATTTTCCATTTTTATTATTATTAGAATAGTCTTGTCTATGTATTTATATTATTATTATTATTAGGCTTGCCAATGTGCAGACATAAATATTTTCCTTATTATATTTATTATATTATTATTATTATTATTATTATTATTATTATTATTATTATTAGGCTTGCCCATGTGCAATCATCAATATTTTCCTTATTATATATATTTATATATATTATTAGAATAGCCTTTGTGCCAACACCATTATGATGATGATATTATTATATATTATTATTATTATTATTATTATATTAAATATATTATTTAATAACAATATATATAATATCATATATTATTTAATAACAATATATTTAATATCATATATTATTTAATACCAATATATATAATATATATTATTTAATAACAATATATTTAATATAATATATTATTTAATAGTAATATATTTAATATCATATATTATTTAATAGTAATATATTTAATATCATATATTATTTAGTAATAATATATTTAATATCGTTATTTAGTAACAATATATATAATATTATATATTATTTAATGATATATTTAATATATATTATTTAATAATACATTTAATATAATAATATATTTAATAATAATACATTTAATATAATATATTATTTAATAATAATATATTTAATATAATATATTATTACATGATTTATATCTTCTTTGCTTTTAAGAGAAATTGTCATTATTATTATTATTATTATTATTATTATTATTAGACATATTGTTTATATCCCATTATATATTCTCAGAATAACTTTTTAATGCATAGATATTCAGAATTAATGAGGGCTATTTCTTCCCCTTCTCCTCCTTTCCTTCCTTCCTTCCTTTTCTTCCTTCTTTTCTTCATCTTCCGCCTGAAAAGGAGAATGAGAAAAAAATTATTGTCTAATTATTTATTTTTGTAAGTTTGTAAGGTGGGAAGACACCACCCGATCCCTCCCGACAGATGGCCACCCGGCCCCGGAAGCCTGCAAAGGGTTGCCCTGCCCTCCACCCCTCCTTCTCGCTCTCTCCCTCGTTCCCTCCTTCCTTTGCTTCTTCTTGGGTTGCCAAGGCGCATGCCGAGCAATGCCATGCCATGCAATTGGGGGGGGGGGGGGAGGCTGGGAATGGGGTCCCTGATTTGCATAATGACCCTACTTTGCATAATGAGGACAACCCCCCCCCCCCCCCCGCCGCATTTTCCTCCTTTTTCAATAAATTAGAGAAGAGGCCGTTCAGGGATTTGGTGGTGAAGGAGGGAAAGGAAGGAAGGAAGGAAGGAAGGAAGGAAGGAAGGAAGGAAGGAAGGAAGGAAGGAAGGAAAGAAAGAAGGAAGGAAGGAAGGAAGGAAGGAAGGAAGGAAGGAAGGAAGAAAAAAAGGCAAAGATATGGAAAAAGATGAAGGAAAGACAGAAAGGAGGAAAGGAAGAAGGAAAAAAGAATGAACAGAGACAGAAAGGAAGGAAGGAAGAGATAAAGGAAGGAGGGAAAAGATCTGGAAAGGGATGAAGGAAAGATAGAAGGAAAAAGAGGAACGAAGGGAGAGAGAAAGTAAAGAAGGAAGGAAGAGATAAAGGAGGGAAGAAAGGAAGGAAGGAAGAGATATGGAAAGGGATGAAGGAAAGACAGAAAGAAGGAAAGAAAGGAATGAAGGGAGACAGAAAGTAAAGAAAGGAAGAAAGGAAGAGATAAAGGCGGGAAAGAAGGAAGGAAGGAAGGAAAACATGGAAAGGGATGAAGGAAAGACAGAAAGAAGGAAAGAAAGAAGGAAAAAGGGATGTGGAAAGGAAGGAGGGAGAAGGGAATGGATCAAAGAAAGGAGGGAGGGAGACAGAAAGGAGGTAAAGAAAGAAAGAAAGGGATGAAAAGAAGGAAGGAAGGATGAGGGAAGGGATGAAAAGGAAGGGAGGGAGGGAGAGGAAGGAAAAGAGACTGAAGGAAGTAAGGAAAGAAAGGAGAGAGAAGAAAGGATGTGGAAAGGGATGGAAGGAAGGATGAAAAATAAGGAAAGGGATGAAGGAAAGACTGAAAGGAGGAAAGAAAGAAGGAAAAAGAGGGATGTGGTAGGAAGGAGGGAGAAAGGAATGGATCAAAGAAGGATGGAAGGGAGACAGAGAAAGGAGGGAAAGAAGGAAGGAAGGAAGAGATAAAGGAGGGAAGGAAGGAAGGATGGACAAACGGATGAAAGGGAGGGAGGGAGGGAGAGGAAGGAAAAGATACGGAGGGAAAGAAGGAAGGAAGAAGGAGAGAGAGAAGAAAGGATGTGGGAAGGGATGGAAGAAAGGAAGGAACGAAGGAAGGATGAAAAAGAGAAGGAAAGGGATGAAGGACAGAAAGGAGAGAAGGAAGAAGTGGGATGTGGAAGGAAGGAGGGAGAAAGGAATGGATCAAAGAAGGATGGAAGGGAGACAGAAAGAAAGGAGGGAAAGAAGGAAGGAAGGAAGAGATAAAGGAGGGAAGGAAGGATGAATGAGGGAAGGGATGAAAGGGAAGGAAGGAATGAAAAGAAGGGAGCAAGGAAAGAAGGAGAGTGTCTGGAGGAGGATTGCCCTTTCCTCTTATTCCGTGCAATGGCTGTTCTAGTTTCCCTAAGGGCAGGGGTGCAATTTTGAGACATTTCAATCCGCGGAGGTGCCCTTGGCACTCTCGGATTCTGTAAATTCTACCCTTTTTTTGGGCATAAAAACAGTGTTAAGAGTCTGGAAAAAAGTATACAAAAAAATTAAAAATATATTATTTTTCTGTGGAAAAAATGTGCAAATCTGGTGCGGAATCCCCGGCGGAATGCCACCCTTCCCGGGGACCCCGCCGGCCACCCCAGACATCCCTCCTTCCCTCCGGCCGGCCGGACTCGGAGGCCTCCCCCTCCTCCTTTTGCTAAGCCCCTTCCTTCTTTCCTTCTTTCCTTCCTTCCTTCCCTCTTGACCCCGCTAATCGCCTTCCTTGGGGCTTATTCTTAGGGGGACGCTTCGTACCAGCTCGGCCCGGCCCCGGGATTTCGGCCAAAGCCCCCCCCCACAAGGATCCTGGCCATAGGAATGCGCCGCTCCATCACCATCATCACTATTATTGAGCAGAGGCTGGGGATGGGCATCTGTAAGGACTGGTTTAACTGTGCCTTCCTTCCTCAGATAGATGGCCCCTGGGGTCCTTGTTATGATGATGATGATGGTGATGATGGTGGTGGTGATGATGATGATGATGGTGGTGATGACGGTGATGATGGTGGTGATGACTAAGCAGAATCTAGATGGCCATCTGTAGGGACTGATTTGACTGTGCTTTCCTTCCTGAGTTAGATCACCCCTGTAGGTCCTTGTTATGACGATGATGATGATGGTGGTGATGGTGATGATTAAGCAGAGTCTGGATGGGCATCTGTAGGGACTGATTTAGCTGTGCCTTCCTTCCTGAGTCAGATGGCCCCTGCGGGTCCTTGTGATGATGATGATGATGATTATTATTATTATTATTATTATTAAGCAGAGTCTGGTTGGCCATCTGTGGAGAGGGATCAGATGGTGTCCTCCCGCCTGGCAGAAAGAAAGGCAGTTGGACTAGATGACCTTTGGGGGCACCTCCCATCTCTAGGATTGTCCTTTTCTATTATTATTATTATTATTATTATTATTATTATTAATTTAAATAACAACATTACAACATAACAACTGGCAAATTCAATGACTCACATATATTGTCATCATCATCTTTATTATTATTATTATTATTATTTATTACCATTATTATTTGCTCTTAAAGGAGAATTGGAATATATATATATATATATATATATATATATATATAGTGTTATCATTTTATTATATATTATTTATGTGTTCTCTCTTAAAAGAGAATTGTTTTGTCTTGTTCTATTATTATTATTATTATTATCATCATCATCATTATGACCAATGTGTTATTTGTTCACTGCTTTGAGTCCCATTTGTGGGAGAAAAGTAAACAACAACAACAACAATAATAATAATAATAATACACATAGGAGAGGCTTTGGATGGCCATCTGTTGGGAGTGGTTTAACTGTGCCTTCCCTTATGGCAGAGATAGGGTGGGACTGGATGCCCTTTAGGGGTCCCTTTCTATTATCACCATCATCATCATCATCATCATCATTACGAGTGAGCAGTGCCTGGGCGTCCCCCTCCCCTTCTCCCGGGACCCCCAAAGACCATCCAGTCTGACCCCGTCCAACCGGCCACCCATCTCAGAAGGCCTTTTGGCGGCCAATCGGTGTCACGGGCTCCTTCCCTTGTTGACAAAGGGCCTCTTGTTGGGGGGCTAATCCCCTCCCCTGGCTAATTAGGACCAAGGCTGAGCCGCATTAAAGCCCAAGAAATAACGAGCTGGACAACGGCGCCTTTGTGCCGGGAGCCCAGACTGGCCAAACTGGGAGGACTGGGAAGGAAGCCTTGGAGGCCGAGAGAGTGTGACTTCCCCAAAGGAGAGACGGCCAAACAGACACCCCCCCACCCTAAGATTCCTATTATTATTATTATTATTATTATTTGAAATTATTATTATTATTATTATTATTATTATTATATGACATATAATATATATTTATATATTATGAAATATAATATATAAATATTTAATTTCTAAATATATATTATAAAAATATAATATAAATATAATATATAATATATATTATATGAAATTATATGAAATATAGTATATATTTATATATATTATATATTATGAAATATAATATATACATATATATAATATAATTTATAAATATATTATAAAAACACAATAATATAATATCAAATTATTATTATATGAAATATAATATATAAATATATTTCATAATAGATTATGAAGTATAATATTAATATATAATATGAAATTATTATATGAAATATAATATATATATTATACATTATGAAATATAATATATATATAATATAATTTATAAATATATATTATAAAATATAATATAAATATAATATATAATACGAAATGATTATATGAAATATAATATATACTTATATATATATAAATTATGAAATATATATATAATTTAATTTAATTTATAAATATATATTATAAAATATATAAATATAAAATATAATAATATAATATGAAATTATATGAAATATAATATATATTTACATATATATTATATATTATGAAATATAATGTTTAATTTAATTTAATTTATAAATATATATTATAAAATATAATATAAATATAATATGAAATTATTATTATATGAAATATAATATATATTTACATATATATTATATATTATGAAATATAATTTTAATATATAATATAATTAAATTTATAAATATATATTATAAAAATATAATATTATATATATATATATATAATATGAAATTATTGTTATTATTATTGATAGGTAGAGGTTGGAGGTTGGGCTAGATGGCCTTTGGGGACCCCTTCCAACTCTAGCATTCTATGGTTCTATTATTACTGTTTTGATGTGAAAGGTCATATTAATTAGTCAATTAGTAACACCATTTATTAGGAAAAAGCCAGTCTTTGATTCCGTTGTTTATGAATGCTCCCATTAGAAAATACATAACGATATGGGTGAACTATAACTCCCAGAAACATGGGTCAGTCCTCCCCAAACCGGGCCTGTATGCACAGTTGGCTATGTTGGGTCTGTGTGCCGAGTTTGGTCCAGATCCAATGCTAGCTTGGTTCAGTGCTCTCTGGATGCAGGTGAACTACAACTCCCAAAATCAAGGTCAGTTCCTACAACTCCCTGCAGTATGTTCAAATGGTCATGGGGCTTCTCGGTGCCAAGTTTGGTCCCTGTCCATTGTTGGTGGGCGTCACAGTTTCTCTGGATGCAGGTGAACTACAACTCCCAGATTCCAAGGGCAATCACCCCCAAACTCCGCCTGTATTCACAGTTGGGCATGTTGGGTCTGTGTGCCAAATTTGGTCCAGATCCGTTATTTGAGGGGGTTCAGAGTGCTCTGGATGTGGGGTGAACTACAACTCCCACACGGTTGGGTCATTTCTTCTCCAACCCCTTCAGTATGTTCTGTTGGCCTTCAGGGTTCTGTATGCCACGTGTGTTCGTGATTCGCCATTGAGGGCTTCGGAATGCTCTTTGGGTGTAGGGTGAACTACAACTCCCACGTGAGTACGATGCTCCCCGCCCCCAACACTTCCAGTATGTTGTGTTGGTCATCGGTGTTCTGTGTTCCAAGTTTGGTCCAGTTCCATCATTTATGGGGTTCTGGATGTGGGGTGAACTATAACTCCCACACGGGTGGGTTAGTTCTGTTTCAGTTCCATCATTGATGGGGTTCTGGATGTGGGTGAACTGTAACTCCCACACGGGTGGGTTAGTTCTGGTCCAGTTCCATCATTTGTGGGGTTCCGGATGTGGGGTGAACTATAACTCCCACACGGGTGGGTTAGTTCTGGTCCAGTTCCATCATTTATGGGGTTCTGGATGTGGGGTGAACTATAACTCCCACACGGGTGGGTTAGTTCTGGTCCAGTTCCATCATTTATGGGGTTCTGGATGTGGGGTGAACTATAACTCCCACACGGGTGGGTTAGTTCTGTTTCAGTTCCATCATTGATGGGGTTCTGGATGTGGGTGAACTGTAACTCCCACACGGGTGGGTTAGTTCTGGTCCAGTTCCATCATTTGTGGGGTTCCGGATGTGGGGTGAACTATAACTCCCACACGGGTGGGTTAGTTCTGGTCCAGTTCCATCATTTATGGGGTTCTGGATGTGGGGTGAACTATAACTCCCACAAGGGTGGGTTAGTTCTGGTCCAGTTCCATCATTTGTGGGGTTCTGGATGTGGGGTGAACTATAACTCCCACACGGGTGGGTTAGTTCCCCAAACCCCTCCAGTATGTTCTGTTGGTCATGGGGGTTTTGTGACCCAAATTTGGCCCAGGCCTGTAATTCATGAGGGTCTCAGGGGTCTGTAGAAGTGGATGAGGGTACTGCAAATCCCATCATCCGTGGTCCATCCTCCCCTAAACCTCACGAGGACAGAAAGTGCATCATGGGGACTCTGTGCTTCAAATTTGGACTAGGTGCGTCATGCGTTCGGGTTGCAGTGGAGTCTGGAAGTGAGTGAAGATACTGCAATTCCCATCATCCCTGGTCCATTCTCCCCAAAACTCCCCAGGATGTAAAGTACGTCATAGAGAGTCTGTGTGGAAAATTTGGCCCAGGTCCGTCATTCTTGAAGGTTGCAGTAGTCTTTGGATGTGGATGAAGGTACTACAAATCCCATCATTTGTGGCCCATCCTTCCCCAAGGATGTAAAGTGCGCCATGGGGGGGTCAGTGTGGCCAGTTTGGTCCAGGTCTGTCATTCGTGGAGGTCGCAGTGGTCTCAGGAAGTGAGTGAAGGTACTGCAGATCCCATCATCCGTGGCAAGTGTGGTCCATATCTATCGTTGGTTGAATTCACAGTGCTCTCTGGATGTGAGTGAACTACAACTCCCATAAATCGTGGTGAATTCTTCCCAAACCTCTGATCAATTGATCGAGTTGCTGATCAATTCCTGTTTGCTGTGTGCCATAGGAAAGGGTGGGGGAAGCAGTGGGTGGGGTTATGCAAATTTCACACCCATGGGGAGAGTAAGGAACCCTGGGATGCCCATTCTGGAGGGAAGGTTTTTGGTGGTTTAAAGGTGTTTTGATGAGTGATGGTCACTCGTTGGCCTGAGAGATGTCGTGTGTCCAAGGTTGGTGTCAATTCCATGCAAATTCCATAGTCCTTGATGGTCCGTCCTTGATGATCTGAGTGTCCCTTTCCGCAGAAGATATAGTTTCCATAATGCTAACTGGACAATGTTTACAGAGAAGCGAAGAAAGACCGCTGGATCAAGCTAGACTCTTGAGATGTCTAAGAGTAGCCGAAGGAAGCACCCGGCCATTGCTGAGGCGCCGGGAGAGTGACCCTCTCTCTGGTCAACTGCGGACATGCAAACGTCACACCAGACTGGATAGTAGGCTTGTTTGGTCAAAAAAACAAATTAGTCCAAAACTCATTCGATTCTAAAATCAATTCCGATTTTCACGGGAAAAAAACGTTCAAAACTTTTCGAAACTTCCGAGACTTCTGAATCCTTCGTTAATGGATTGAAAGTGTTATTTCCTGTTTCGTTGGGTGGTCTTTACTTTGGAAGTAGTTGTTTTACTCCAGAAGGAAGGGGAGGGGAAAACAAAGGGAGGAAATTCATCCACTCTGGTTGAAAATGGTTTCTCTAGCTTAAATCTGAAGCGAGGGAAGAGGAAAGGGAGGAAATTCATCCACTCTGGTTTAAAATGGTTTCTCTGGCTTGAAACAGAAGCGAGGGGAGAGGAAAGGGAGGAAATTCATCCACTCTGGTTGAAAACAGCTTCTCTGGCTTGAAACATAAGCGAGGGAAGAGGAAAGGGGGGAAATTCATCCACTCCAGTTTAAAATGGCTTCTCTAGCTTGAAACAGACACGAGGGGAGAGGAAAGGGAGGAAATTCATCCACTCTGGTTGAAAACGGCTTCTCTGGCTTGAAACAGAAGCGAGTGTTCGCATTTGGGCATATTGAATATTTGTGTAAAGTTTGATCCAGATCCATCATTGTTTGAGTCCACAGTGCTCTCTGGATGTAGGTGAACTACAACTCCAAAACCAAAGGACACTGCCCACCAAACCCTTCCAGTATTTTCTATTGATCATGGGAGAACTGTGTGCCAAGTTTGGTTCAATTCCATCGTTGGAGGAGTTCAGAATACTTTTTGATTGTAGGTGAACTATAAATCCCAGCAACTACAACTCCCAAATAACAAAATCAATTTTTCTGAGTGAAGGACATACATTGGATTGTTAGTTGTCTTGTGTCCAAATTTGGTGCCAATTGCCCCAGTGGTTTTTGAGTTCTGTGAATACCACAAACGAACATGACATTTTTATATATATAGATTACGAAGATTCTGACCGAACCTAACCATGCCTACAAGATAGCACGCCAGCTAATTCAGAACAGGAAAACCAACTGCTGCCGAGTAAATGTGTGAATCGGCAGGGCGCCAGAACTCAAATCCCACCCGTTGTCATTTCCCCTAAACCCGAAAGAACTCGGAAAAACTATGAAGGAGTGCAAAACTGGCGAAGCACCCGGCCCGGATGGCTCAATGATGGAGCAGAACAAACCCTTGGTTTGCTCCAAAGCTGAACACTGGCTTTGGAATGTTTACAATGAGGAAAACTAAGATGGTGGCCATTTTGAAACCTGGTAAAGATGCCTCCAATGCGGCCAATCACATTCCTATGTCATCTATAGAAAGCAATTAAATCAATTTGGACCTGTTATTGAACCTCAGCTTATTGCACAACAAGCAGGTTTCAGACCAGGCCGAAACTGTTCTGAATACATCGAGGAAGGCGATGAGAAAGGTTGCGTTACGTGAACGGTTTTGTGGCTGGTGACATGGTGCGACATCGGATAATGCTTCCGGGAATCCGGAGGGTGGGTGTCCGTCTGTCAGGAGGGTGGACTGGATGGCCTCTGGAGGTCCTTTTCCGACTCTAGGACTTGCCCAGGCTCTTCCTCTCCCTTGCGTGGAGAATCCAGAAGCCTCTCCATTTGGCCAACTGGGCAAACTGGGCCGTGATGGGAGACCCTTTCCCACCTCTTATAATTCCTCCCATTCGGGGTTGTCTGGATGCCCTTTGGGGGTCCCTCCCGACTCATGTATTCTGTTATTATTATAGAATAGTTACTAGCTGTCCCCTGCCACGCGTTGCTGTGGCCCACATGGGGGTTCTGTGTGGGAGGTTTGGCCCAATGCTATCATTGGTGGGGTTCAGAATGCTCTGTGATTGTAGGTGAACTATAAATCCCAGCAACTACAACTCCCAAACGTCAAGATTCTATTTTCCCCAAACTCCACCAGTGTTCACATTTGGGCATATTGAGTATTCGTGTAGAGTTTGGTCCATATCCATCATTGTTTGAATCCACAGTGTTCTCTGGATGGAGGTGAACTACAATTCCAAAACTCAAGGTCAATGCCCACCAAACCCTTTCAGTATTTTCTGTTGGTTGTGGGAGTTCTGTGTGCCCAGTTTAGATCAATTCCATTGTTGGTGGGGTTCAGAATGCTCCTTGATTGTAGGTGAACTATAAATCCCAGTAACTACAACTCCCAAATGCCAAGGTCTATTTCCCCAAACTCCATCTGTGTTCCTAGTTGGGCATATCGAATATTCATGCCAAGTTTGGTCCAGATCCATCATTGTTTGAGTCCACAGTGCTCTCTGGATGTAGGTAAACTACAACTCCAAAACTCAAGGTCAATGCCTGCCAAACCCTTCCAGTATTTTCTGTTGGTCATGGGAGTCCTGTGTGTCAAGTTTGGTTGAATTCCATTGTTGGTGGAGTTCAGAATGCTCCTTGATTGTAGGTGAACTATAAATCCCAGCAACTACAACTCCCAAATAACAAAATCATAATTTTGTTGAGTGATGGTCACTCCTTGTGTTGTGAGATGTTTTGATGCCAAATTTGGTGTGATTTCGTTCATTGGTTCTTTTGTTTTTAAGGCACTCATGACGCACAGAACATTTATATATATATATAGATCGCTGGGTGTGCTTCTATCTTCTGATTATTATTATTATTATTATTATTATTATTATTATTGCAGTCGAGTAAAGGTGCAAATCGGAAGCGCCAGAACTCAAAACCCACCCGTTGTCATTTCCCCTAAACCCGAAAGAACTCGGAAAAACTATGAAGCAATGCAAAACTGGTGAAGCACCTGGCCCGGATGGCTCAGTGATGGAGCAAACCAAAGACTTGGCCTCCAAAGCTGAACACTGGCTTTGGAATGTTTACAATGCGGCCAATCACGTTCCTATGTCATCTATACAAAGCAATTAAATCGATTCGGACCTGTTATTGAACCTCAGCTTATTGCACAACAAGCTAGTTTCGGACCAGGCCGAAACTGTTCTGAATACATCGAGGAAGGCGATGAGAAAGGTTGCGTTACGTGAACGGATTTGTGGTCCGTGACACGGTGCGACATTGGAAAATGCTGCCGGGAATCCGGAGGGTGGGTGTCCGTCTGTCGGGAGGGTGGTCTGGATGGCCTCGGGAGGTCCCTTTCCGACTCTAGGACTCGCCCAGGCTCTTGTGTGGAGGCAGAAGTCTCTCCATTTGGCCAACTGGGCAAACTGGGCCGCGATGGGAGACCCTTTCCCACCTCTTATACTTCCTCCCATTTGGGGTTGTCTGGATGCCCTTTGGGGGTCCCTCCCGACTCGAGTCTTCTGTTATTATTATATGATAGTTATTGCTGGGTGTGCCTCTATCTCCTGATTATTATTATTATTATTATTATTAATTATGTGGTGACGGATTCTGAGATGCCTGGGAACGGCTCCCTTCCCACGTCCGGCCCCAGACGAGACCATTCCTCGCTTTTGTCTTTGGCCTTTTCCCACAGAGCCAGCCAGCCACCCAGAATGCAAATGAGCCCTCCTTTATGCAAACGCATGCAAATGGGCCCCCCGAATGCCTAATGAGAGGGGGGCCGGTGTCTGCCGCCTGTAATTAATTATGCGCCCCTCGTTAGCAGGCTCCTGGTTCCCACACCTCACGGGGACAGACGGGCCATTGTGAGCACGAAGGCAACACAACAACAACAACAACAACAACAACAACAACAGGCCTTCATCCTCCTTGCAGAAGTATCATGGGTGCAACAAACAAACAAACAAAAACAGGATGCAAAAAAATCTGCATCCCCTTTCCCAGGACAAATAAGACCAAGAGTATTTAATACAATTAATATTAATATTAGTAGTAATAATAATTATCATAATCATTGGTGTGCATTGCACATGATTGCATTGCATTGGTGTGCATTGAGCATTTTCTATTATATTTATATATTTAATATCAATAATATAATTATCATTGGGTATTAATATTATTAATATTAATAATAAGTATAAAATTTAATACAATCAATATTATTATTATTAGTAGTAGTAGTAGTAATTATTATTATCATAATCATTGGTGTGCATTGCACATGATTATTAGCATATGGTATGCATTGAGCTTTTTCTATTTACACATTTAATATCATTAATATAATTATCATTGAGTATTAATATTAATATTAATAAGTATAAAATTTAAATACAATTAATATTATTATTAGTAATAATAATAATAATTATCATAATCATTGGTGTGCATTGAGCATTTTCTCTAATATTTATATATTTAATATCAATAATATAACTATCATTTAGTATTAATATTAATAATGAGCATAAAAATGTAATACAATTAATATTATTATTAATTATTATTATTATCATCATAATCATTGGTGTGCATTGCACATTATTATTAGCATTGGTGTGCATTGAGCATTTTCTATTGTATTTACATATTTAATATCAATAATATAATTATCATTGAGAATTAATATTATTAATATTAATAATGAGTATAAAAATAATAATCACTGATGTGCCATGAGCATTTTGTATATTCAAATATTTAACAGAAATAATAATAATAATAATAGGTGTGCATTGAGCATTGCCTATTTTTATTAATTTATATTAATTTATATATTTAATATCAATAAAATAGTTATCATTGGTGTGCATTGAGCATTAACAAAATAATATTTATTTATATTGAATAATAATAATAATAATAATAATAATGGTGTGCATTAATCATCATCATTGTTGTGCATTGAGCATTTTCTAATATTTATTTATATTGCATAATAATAATAATATATATATATATAATTGGTATGCATTGATCCTAATAATACAAAATATTATTTATTTATTTATTTATTTATTTAAACATAATAATAATGGTGTGCATTAATCATATCATTATTGTGCATTGAGCATTTTCTATTATCTATTTATATTGCAGAATAATAATATAAATATAATTGTTGTGCATTGAGCCTAATAATATTTATTTATACTGAATAATAATAGTAATAATATTGGTGTGCATTGTGCATTAATCTTCATCATCATCATCGTTGTGCATTGAGCCTAATAATAATAATAATAATAATAATAATATTAGAAGAATAGAATCCTAAGAGCTGGAAGGGACCTCCAAAGGACATCCAGTCCAACCCCCTTCTGCCATTAATTATAACATGCTAATATAATAATAATAATAATAATAATAATAATAATAATAATAATAATAATGCAGGAAATAGAATATGCTCTCCGCCTGCCCCGTTGTCCTTCAAGACATCAATGAATGGTCAGTTTGGAGGCTGTCCATTTGGCCGGATGCCTCCCAACGTCCATTCAAACTCCAATAATTAGACCTCAATTGGAAGAGATCAATTAAGGGGAGAAGCTTGTCCTTAACTCACTCTCACAAGTCGGGCGTTATATAAGATTTCCTGTATTATATGATATTTTCTACATGATAGATTATATTTTCAGCATTATATTCTATTATATTTTTGTTATATTATATTATATTTTCTGCATTTGTTCTATTTTGGCATTATATTTTCTGGATTATAAGTATATCGTATTTTCAGGATTATATTCTATATTTTCTGTATTATATTATATTGTAATATATTTTCCATATTATTTTACATTATATTAAGTTTTCTATATTATATTTATTATATTATATTTTCTGCATTATATCCTATTTTCTGTATTGTTTTCTTTTTTTCTGCATTATATTATATTTTTGTTATTATATTTTATTGTATTATATTTTCAGTATTATATTCTATTTTTTCTGTATTATATTATAATTATATTGTATTTTCAGTATTATATTCTATATTTACTGTATTATATTGTAATATATTTTCCGCATAATTTTCATTATATTATATTAAATTTTCTATATTATATTATATTAATTCTATTAGATTTTCTGCATTACTTTTTGTATTGTTTTCTTTTTTCTGCATTATATTATATCCTGTTATCTATTTCTCTAAAATACTAAATGCATAAATGTCAGTGCCGTCACTCTCTTCCTTCCCTTCTTTAAGGGTGCTGGGTGTCCTCCTCCTCCTCCTCCTTTTCCCCCTTCTTTCTTTCCTCCATTTCCTCCTCATTCTTCCCCTCCTTTTTTCTTCCTTCTCCTTCTTTTCCTCATTCTCCTTTTATTCCTCCTTCCCCCCCCTCATTCTTCCCCTCCTTCTACTTTTATTCCTCCTTCTTTTCCTCCTTCTTTTCCTTCTCCTCCTCCTCCTTTTCCCCTCCTTCTTTTCTCCCTTCTTTTCCTTCTCCTCCTCCTCCTTTTCCCCTCCTCTTCTTCTTTTCTACCTTACTTTCCTCCTTCTCCTCCTCCTTTTCTCCCTTTTTGTCCTTCTTTTATTCTTTTTTTCCTTCTTTCCCTCATTTTCATCCTCCTTTTCCCCTCCTCTTCTTCTTTTCTCCCTTCTTTTCCTCCTTCTCCTTTTCCCCTCCTCCTCCTCCTTTTTTCCCTTCTTGTCCTTCTTTTCCTCCTCCTTTCCCTCATTTTTGTCCTCCTTTTCTCCCTTCTTTTTCTTCTTTCCCCCCTTCTTTTCTCCCTTCTCCTCCTCCTCCTTCTCTTCTCCCTTCTTTTCCTTTTTTCCTCCTCCTCCTCCTTTTCTCCCTTCTTCTCCTCCTTCTTTTCCTCCTCCTCCCTTCTTTTCTCCTCCTCCTCCTTCTCCTTCTTTTCTCCCTTCTCCTCCTCCTTCTTTTCCTCCCCCTCCCTTCTTTTCCTTCTTTTCTCCTCCTCCTCCTCCTCCTTCTTTTCCTCCTTCTCCTTCTTTTCTCCCTTCTTTTCCTCCTCCTCCCTTCTTTTCCTTCTTTTCTTCTCCTCCTCCTCCTCCTTCTTTTCCTCCTCCTTCTTTTCTCCCTTCTTTTCCTCCTTCTCCTTCTTTTCTTCTTTTCTTCTTCTCCTGCTTCTCTTCCTTCTCCTCGAGGCGTGCAATGGGGTTATTTTTACTTTCGGTTATCTAGCTTTATGAAGACCGGACCACACTCATACAGCTAGATAACCAAAGATAACAACCAACCCCTTTCCAAGATCCAGCCGGACTTTCTTCCTTTCTTCTTCTTTTCTTCTGTTCTTCATTCCAATAAAGAAACTAGCAAATTGTTTTGGGTTTGCGATCAGGATTATTATTATTATTATTATTATTATTATTATTATTATTGCTTGCCCCTCTCTCCTCCTCCTCCAAAAGTTCCGTTCTTCCTTTTCCCCCCAATACTGTTTCTATTTTTTTTTCTCTCCGAATTCTTTTCTCCCAGAATCTCTTCTTTGCTTCTCATTCGGAGCCATCTTCCCGGCTTCTTCTTTACACCATTCATTCATTTCCATTTCTCCTTTCCAATATTTTTGCAATTAATAATAATTAATTATTTGGCTCCTTCCTTCCTTCCTTCCTTCCTTCCTTCCTTCCTTCCTTCCTTCCTTCCTTCCTTCCTTCTCTCCTTCCTCCCCTCCAGGATGGAAACACTCTTCAGCTGGGAGGAGAGATGTGTCGGAAATACTATTATTATTATTATTATTATTTGATACAAGATTAGTACACAGCAAATTAGATTATTATTATTATTATTATTATTATTATTATTATTAAGATTTAATACAGGATTGGTACACAGCAAATTAGATTATAAATATTATTACTATTATTTGATACAAGATTATTAATATTATTATTTGATACAAGATAGGTACACAGCAAATTAGATTATTATTATTATTATTATTACTACTACTACTACTACTTGATACAAGATTGGTACACAGCAAATTCTATTATTATTATTATTTGATACAAGATTGGTACACAGAAAACAATATTATTATTATTATTATTATTACTATTTGATACAAGACTGGTACACAGCAAATTCTATTATTATTATTATTATTATTATTATTACTACTACTACTACTACTACTACTATTTGATACAACATTGGTACACAGCAAACAGGATTATTATTATTATTATTATTATTATTATTATTATTATTTGATACAACATTGGTACACAGCAAATTACATTATTATTATTATTATTATTACTACTACTACTACTACTATTTGATACAACATTGGTACACAAACAAGATTATTATTATTATTATTATTATTTGAAACACAACAAGATGAGTCCACAGCAGACAAGGTCACACCTCAGACACTTCCCAAATAATGCGTGCAGATCCCACCCGGGTGACCTTTTGCAGCTGACCGTTGGGGATTTGGTCAACACCGATTGTGTTTAAGTGCAGGCCAAGGTCTTGAGGCGCTGCACCCCGTGTGCCGACCCCCACTGGGACCCCCTTGACTGGCTTCCGCTGGAGTCTTTGCCGTCCCACCTTTGAATCCTCATATCGAGGGGGGACTGAGGACGACTTACACATCACAATCATTAGATGCCAACAAACAAACAATTGCAATCCAAACAATTAACGTTAGACAACAAGATTATAAAATACATTCAAATATTGGCTATTTAAATATTCAAATGCAACCAAGCCTAATTCTGCCAATCCCAATCCTAGTCCAGAGATCTATTCCTTGACCGTTCTCTCATAAGTCATGGCATTTGCTGCTCGGTCAGCTGCCCGAAGGCTTGGTTTCGCTGCAGAGGGTATTCCATAGTTGGGAGCCACCACCGAGAAGGCCCAGTCCCTCGTCCCCGCCAATCAGGATTATTGTTATGCCTATTATTCGGGATTATTATCATTACATTTTTTCTGGAGCTCGGGATATTTATTATATATTGTTGTTGTTATTCAGGGTTATTATTATTTATTTTATTATTCAGGAATCTTGGGCTGGAGCTCAGGATTATTATTATTATTATTATTATTATTATTATTATTATTATATTATTCATGGGTGTTACTATTATAATTATATAATTATATTAATAATAATATATATTATTCAGAATTGTTAATTATTATAATATTATTATATATTATTCAGGATTGCTATTATTATAATTATATTATAATTATAATTATTATATATTATTCAGGATTGTTATAATAATTATATTATTATATATTATATATTCAGGATTGTTATTATTATAATATTATTATTATTATAATTATTATATATATTATTATATATTATATAATCAGGATTCTTATAATAATTATATTATATATTATTCAGGATTGTTATAATTATATTATTATTATATATTATTCATTCAAGATTGATATAATAATAATAAATTATTAAGGATTGTTATTATGATTGCATTATTATTATTATAATTATTATATATATTATATATTATTCAGGATTCTTATATTATTCAGGGGTCTTACTATTATAATTATATAATAATATTAATAATAATATATATTATTCAGAATTGTTAATTATTATATTATTATTATATTATTATTATATATTATTCAGGATTGTTATTACAATTATATTATTATTATATATTATATATTCAGGATTCTTATAATAATAATAATAATAATTATTATTATTATTATTATTATTATTCAGGATTGTTATTATTACATTTTCCAGACTGATGAAATGGATTGAGTTTTTGCTGGAACTCAGGATTATTATTATTATTCAGGATTATTGTTATTATGACCATATATTATTCAGAGTTATTATTGCTATTGTATATTATAATATTATTCAGGATTATTTTACTATTACATGTTTTCCAGGCTATCATTGAATGGATAGGATTTCTGATAGAGGTCAGGATTATTATTATTATTATTATTCAGTATTATTATTAATTTATATTACTATTCAGGATTAATTTTCTCCCTCCAAAACCTAGAATTATCATATAACATCACTTATAATATAATCGATATAATGCCATGGAATGTAATATCTAAAACACAATGTAATGCGTAATATAATATAATATAATACAATACAATATATAATGCAAAATAATATTATATGATGTTATGTAATATAGTATAATGAAGCATATTATTTATAATTCCATATTTTAAGTTATAAGGAAGTTTGATGTCGAAATCGTTTTTGGAAGTTTATATAAAACACGGATTGTTTTGCGTACTTTTGTTAATCACATTTTCACGGCATTTTTAACCTTAAAATGTACATTTAAAAAGTGATTTTATAGCAATCTGAAGAATGTGCTTTTTTGTCTGAAAATATATATATTTAATTTGAAAAATGTGCATTTTTGTCTGAAAATATATATTTATTATAAGTGATTTTATGGGAATTTTAATTTGGAAAATGTGTATTTTTTGTCTGAAAAAATATTTAAAGTGATTTTATGGGAATTTTAGTTTGAAAAATGTGCATTTTTTGTCTGAAAAATATTTATATTTAAAGTGATTTTAGGGGAATTTTAATTTGAAAAATATGCATTATTTGTCTGAAAAAATATTTAATGTGATTTTATGGCAATTTTAGTTTGAAAAATGTGCATTTTTTGTCTGAAATATATATATGTTTAAAGTGATTTTATGGCAATTTTAATTTGAAAATTGTCAATTTTTGTCTGATATATATATATATATATATATATATATATATAATTTGAGAAATGTGTATTTTTGTCTGTATATATATATATATATATATATATATATAGATTTTATGGCAATTTTAATTTGAAAAATGCATTTTTTGTCTGAAAAAAAATATTTAATTTGAAAAATGTGCATTTTTTTGTCTGGAAAATATATATATTTAAAGTGATTTTAAGGGAATTTTAATTTAAAAATGTCCATTTTTGGTCTGAAAAAAATATTTAAAGTGATTTTATGGCAATTTTCAAAGTTATTTTATTGCATTTTACTTATTTATCTAATATCTAATTATTTATTTTGCATCTATAATGATGGAAGGGTCTCTCGGGCCGGCGTCTCCCATTCGACGGCCAAGGCAGAGGGTCTTCCGCAATCCGGCCCCTTCCACCACCAACTCTTTGCATTGATTACAATTACAGAAATAAAGAAATTAATTAGGATTGAACCCATCCTCCCAAAACGAACCCGTAAGATCAGAAAGCCAAAGAGGAAGAAGAAGAGCGGAAGGAAATGCCCGCGATTCCCATTCAAGACATTGAAATGCCTCTTGTTGACAATCCGTGCAACGAGAAGCCATCGATTGATTGATTGATTGATTGATCAATTGATTGAAAGCAAAAAATTTCAAAATTGTTTATCTTTCCTTTTAAATCCCCGTCCCATTATTAATTCTCTATATTTGGATTGCATTTTGCATGTTTTCCTGGTGACTTTGCAGGAAAGAACACGAGGAAGACATGCGTGTAAATAGGAGGAAAGGAAGGAAGGAAGGAAGGAAGGAGAGTGAAGGGATGAAGGAAGAAGAGCAGGAAAGGAAGGAAAGAACGGAAAAGGGAAGGAAAGCAAGGAAGGAAATCAAAAAGAAGGGAAGGAATGTAGAAAAAACAAAGGAAGAACAACAAGAAAGGAAAGAAAGAGTGAAGGGATGAAGGAAGAAGAGCAGGAAAGGAAGGAAGGAAGAGAAAAGGTAAAAAGGGAAGGAAGGAAGGAGCAAAGGAAGGAAGGAAAAAGAGCAAGAAAGGAAGAAGAAAAAGAAGGAAGGAAGGAAGGGAAAGATAAAAGCGAAAGAAAGCAAGGAAGGAAAAAAGGGAGAAAATGAAGGAAAAACGAATAAGAACAGTAAAGGAAGGAAGGAAAAAGAGAGAAGGAAGGAAGGAAGGAAGAGGAGCAGGAAAGGAAGGAGAGAAGGAAAGGAAGGAAGGAAGAGAAAAGGTAAAAAGTGAAGAAAGGCAAGGAAGAAAATAAAGAAAAAGATGAGAGGGAAGGAAGGGATGAGGGAAGGAAGGAAGGAGCAAAAGAAGGAAGGGAAAGATAAAAGGGAAAGAAAGCAAGGAAGGAAATCAAAAAGAAGGGAAGGAATGAAGAAAAAACGAAGGAACAACAAGGAATGAAGGAAAGAAAGAGTGAAGGGATGAAGGAAGAAGAGCAGGAAAGGAAGGAAGGAAGAGAAAAGGTAAAAAAGGAAGGAAGGCAAGGAAGAAATAAAGAAAAAGAAGAGAGGGAAGGAAGGGATGAGGGAAGGAAGGAAGAAGAGCAGGAAAGGAAGAAGAAAAAGGAAGGAAGGAAGGAAAGGAAAGATAAAAGGGAAAGAAAGCAAGGAAGGAAATAAAAAGGAGGGAGGAAATGAAGGAAGAACGAAGAAGAACAGTAAAGGAAGGAAGGAAGGAGAGTGAAGGGATGAAGGAAGGAAGAGGAGCAGGAAAGGAAGGAGAGAAGGAAAGGAAGGAAGGAAGAGAAAAGATAAAAAAGGGAAGGAAAGCAAGGAAAGAAATAAAAAAGAAGGGAGGGGAGGTATGAGGGAAGGAAAGAAGGAGCAAAAGAAGGAAGGAAGAAGAGGAGGAAAGGAAGAAGAAAAAGAAGGAAGGAAGGGAAAGATAAAAGGGATTTCCTGGTGACTTTGCAGGAAAGAAGACTCAGGGCGCAGAAATGCAAATCCTACGTATCAATAAGAGAGAGAGAGAGAAACCCAAACTCTTTGGGAACCCTCTTTTCCTCCTTCTTCTTCTTTTTCCAATTTCTAAAACAAGACTTAACGT
>NC_090032.1:22980109-23017609 GCF_037176765.1 Anolis sagrei
GGTGATGGGGATGGGGATGATGGTGGTGGTGGTGATAATGATGCTGATGATGTGATGATGATGGTGATGGTGATGATGATTATAGTGATGGTGATGATGATGATGATGGTGATGATGGTGATGAGGATGATGATGATGGTGATGATGATGGTGATGATGATTGTGATGATGGTGATAGTGATGAGGATGATGATAGTGATGGTGATGATGGTGATGGTGATGATGATGGTGATGAGGTGATGATGATGGTGATGAAGGTGATAGTGATGAGGATGATGATGATGGTGATGAGGATGATGATGATGGTGATGGTGATAATTATGCTGATGATGGTGATGATGGTGATGTGATGATGATGGTGATGGTGATGATGATGGTGATGGTGATGATGGTGATGGTGGTGATGGTGATGATGATGATTGTTGTTGTTGTTGTTCTTCCAGGCCAGCATGCTCTTCCTCTTCCTCGCTTCCTGGGCTCTTCTTCCTCTTCTTCTTCCCAAAGGGTCCGCCATCTATCAAAGGCCCACCAGGAACCCCGGTAGGTATCCAGTGGGAAGGGGACCCCAAAGGTCATCCAGTCCAACCCCTTCTTTCCGCCACCAAACAAAAACACTCCCAACAGATGATCGTCCAGTTTCTGCTCAATAATAATAATAATAATAATAATAATAATAATAGAGTCCTAGAGTTGGGAGGGACCCCTAAAGGTCATCCAGTCCAACCCAATTCTTTCTGCCACCAAACAAAATCACCACTGGATCCCTCCCAACAGATGACCATCCAGTTTCTGCTCAATAATATTAATAATAATAATAATAATAATAATAATAGAGCCATAGAATCCTAGGGTTGGGAGGGAGCTCTAAAGGTCATCCAGGCCAACCCCCTTCTTTCCACCACCAAACGAAAACGCCACTGGATCCCTCCCAAGAGATGACCATCCAGTTTCTGCTCAATAATAATAATAATAATAATAATAATAATAATAATAACAGAGCTATAGAATCCTAGAATTGGGAGGGGCCTCTAAAGGTCATCCAGTCCAACCCCCTTCTTTCCCAACAGATGACCATCCAGTTTCTGCTCAATAATAATAATAATAATAATAATAATAATAATAATAATAGAGCCAAAGAATCCTAGAGTTGGGAGGGAACCCTAAAGACCATCCAGTCCAACCCAATTCTTTCCGCCACCAAAGGAAAACGCCATTGAATCCCTCCTAACAGATGACCATCCAGTTTCTGCTCAATAATAATAATAATAATAATAATAATAGTAATAATAATAGAGTCATAGAATCCTAGGGTTGGGAGGGAGCCCTAATGGTCATCCAGTCCAACCCCCTTCTTTCTGCCATCAAACAAATATGCTACTGGATCCCTCCCAACAGATGACCATCCAGTTTCTGCTCAATAATAATAATAATAATAATAATAATAATAATAATAATAGAGCCATAGAATCCTAGAGTTGGGAGGGACCCCTAAAGGTCATCCAGTCCAACCCCTAAAAATATACCGCTACTACTACTACTACTACTACTACAGGAAGCTCTGGCGTGGGCTGGTTCATGAGGTCACGAAGAGTTGGAAGCGACTGAACGAATAAACTACTACTACTACTACTACTACTACTGATATAACCATAAATCCTAGTGTTTGAAGAGACCCCAATGACCATCCAGTTTCTGTTTCACATAATAATAATAATAACAATAATAATAGTAGAGTCATAGCGTTAGAAGGAGCCTCTAAAGGCCATTGAGTCCAACCCCTAATAATACTAGACCCATAGTGTTGGGAGCGTCCTCTAGAGGCCATCCAGACTGACCCTCTTCTGCCCACCCAATCCCTCCCGAGAGATTACCACCCCGAGTGACCATCTTCTTCTTCCTCTTCTTCCTCACTTAGCCCCGGCTGCTCCGCTGCTGCTCCGCTTCCTCCGCCCGCCGACCACCCCGTGGGTGAGGGTCCGCCGGGGGTCGGTGGCGCTGCTGCCCTGCCTGCTGGCGGCTGATCTGCCCCCAGGAGGAAGGGTGCGTTGGAGCCGGGTGGAGGCCGCGGCCTTCCTAGAGGTGGTCATCCTGGTCTGGGACGGGGTCCGGCACAAGACCTACGGGCCACTGGGCAGTCGGGCCCGGCTTGTGGGAAGGGACCCTCGGGATGCCTCGTTGACCCTCGGGCCGGTGGCCTTGGAGGACGAGGGGCGGTTCCGATGCCAAGTGGTCAGCGGCCTGGAGGACGAGAGCATCGCCCTGGACCTCCAGCTGGAAGGTGAGAGAAGAGAGAGAGGAATAATAATAACAATAATAACAATAATAATAATAATAATAAGTGTATACTCTGCAAGGAAGCAGGCGGAACAATAGATTGCATCCGCAGCTGCTGCAAGAAGATCGGCAGACAGACTCCAAGCAGAGGCACAACACTGTTGCTCAGATGCTCCATTGGATAGTATTATATAATTATATAATATAATGTATATACACACAGAGGCTGCCCTAGGTAATTTTCAACGGTAAGCAAATAGTATTTTGGACCCCCCCCCCCCCCAACCAATCATTGATATATATTTTCTGTTTGTCGTGGGAGTTCTGTGTGCCATATTTGGTTCAATTCCATCATTGGTGGAGTTCAGAATGCTCTTTGATTGTAGGTGAACTATACATCCCAGTAACGACACTTGCCGCACTTGCTCCCTTGCCTGACCCGCTTTGGGTCCGGAGGCGTGCCTGAAGACCCCGGCGTGTGCACCAAAAGTCACCTCTTCTCCTGACTTCCTCCTCAGCCATTGGGACCGAGAGAGAGAGAGAGAGAGAGAGAGAGAGGTGGAGATGCCCACCTTTCCTGAAGGTAGGCGCAAAAACAAAGGAGGGAGCGGAGGTGGGAGATACCTCCAGCCGGAGGGGCTCTCTCTCTCTCTCTCTCTCTCTCTCTCTTGGTCCCAATGGCTGAAGAGAAAGTCAGAAGAGGCGACTCTTTGGTAGGTGGAGAGTCAAAGGAGGGAGCGGAGGTGGGAGATACTCCAGCTGAAGGGTCTCTCTCTCTGTCTCTCTCGGTCCCAATGGCTGAAGAGAAAGTCAGAAGAGGTGACTTTTGGTGCACACGCTGGGGTCTTCAGACACGCCTCCGGACCTGATGTGGGGCAGGTGTGGCGGCTCCGCCCTTTGGCCCACCCGCGGATTGGGGAGAGGAGAGGAGGTGGGTGGAGCGCAGGGGGATCGGGAAAGGGAGCCGGTCATGGGGAAGGGATCGAACGCGGAGAACGATTGAGCGCCGGCTCTGCTCGCGCACCCGGTGACCAGGTGGAACAGGAACGAGAGGGGCGAGGCGAGGGTCAAGGGCCCGGCCCCTTTGGGAAGACATTCGCCCGGCAGCAAGGCAAGAAAGCCGAGGCTCCCCCCGGACTGCTAGGGCTGTTGTGATCTGAGGGGGCACTCATCCTCAAGTGGCAGTCGAGGGGCATTTACAGAGGCGCCTCTGCGCCCCTGGCAAAAAAAAAAAGTGTTCTGCGACCGCTTACTTCGCGTAATGGACGAGCCGCCCCTGTATACACACAATAAAAGTGAAACAGCAATTGATCAGCAACTGAACAAGAAGTTTGGAAAGAATTCACCATGACTGAGTTGTAGTTCACCACATCCAGAGAGCACTGTGAACCCAACCAACGATGGATCTGGACCAAGCTTTCCATGTATTATGGGACTTGCAGAACCTTCGCTCACTTCCAGAGATCACTATGACCCTCAGACCAGGACCACACAGACACCCCCTCCCCCCTCATGACGCACTTTTTGTCCTGTTGACGGTTGGGGGAGGATGGACCAGGGACGATGGGATTTGCAGTATCTTCACTCACTTCCAGAAACCACTATGCCGTCGCGCCTGGGGGCTCTTGGTGAAAGAGACATAGACGTGACATCTTTCCCTCAGGGGATTGCTTCTTGCTCTCCTTTAGGAAACTGGAACTCCCAAGGACCAAAACACTGTAGATAAGTCAAAATAGGTTTTTATTGTTCACAAAGAGTTATCCCTTTAAGGCAATAAGCTGGATGTTTCAAAGGGCTTAAAGGAAATATACATTACAGTCTCTGGTTGTCTTGGGTCCAAGGAGAAGCTTTTCCTGTTCGCTCTTTTCTCAATGGCTGTGAAGGTCAGAACAAACACAACCCCCAGTCCAATGGCCTATGTTGAAGGCACAGAGTCTTCCTTTTGATGCCAAAGGACCGGTTTGAAGGCGCTTGCGTCTCCTCAACGTTGTCCAGGGCGATCTGGACATGGTCCCAAGGCTGAAAACCTTAGAATTGGTGATGAGAGGTAACTTAATTAAGGGCTTTAGAGCCAAGTCTCTGTCTCACGTCTATCTGATAGAAAGTTTGATGGTAGAATGGAAAAGAAAGCCCTGCCCCCTTCCCCAGGAAGAGGTGGAGCCAAGCAATTGAGCTGAGGAAGCAATATAACTGGTGCAAACAACACTGATTGACAGCTATAAATAACCAATCAATCCAACTATACATTTACAAAGTAAGCAAGTATGGGCATGCTATACAGATTAAACATTTGCACTTTAAAGTTCTACACACAGGTGGCGCCACCCGCGTCGTCACAACCACTACAACCCTCACAAATGATGCACCTGGACCAAATTTGGCACACATACTCCCTATGGCGCATTTTATGTCTTGGTGAGGGTTAGGGGAGGATGGACCACAGATGATGGGATTTGCAGTATCTTCCACAGACTCCTGTGATCCCCATGAATGATGGGCCTGGACCAAACTTGGGACACAAAACCCAAATGACCAGCAGAACATACTGGAGGGGTTTGGGGAACCGACCCACCCATGTGGGAATTGTAGTTCACCCTGCACCCAGAGAGCATTCAGAAGTCCGCAATGGCGGATCAAGAACACACGTAGCATACAGAACCCTGAAGGCCAACAGAACGTATTGGAGGAGTTGGAGGGAAATGGTCCACCTGCATGGGAGTTGTAGTTCACACTGGACCCAGAGCACTCTGAACCCCACCAATGACGGATCTGGACCAAACATGGTACACAGAATCCAGGTGACCAACAGAACCTACTAGAGTTTTTTGAGGGAGGACTAACCCACCCACATGGGAGTTGTAGTTCACCCTGCACCCAGAGAGCATTCAGAAGCACCCAGTGGTGGATCAGGAACACACGTGGCCCCAGAACCTTGAAGGCCAACAGAACATACTGGAGGGGTTGGGGGGAAATGGTCCACCTGCATGGGAGTTGTAGTTCACCCTCTGAACCCCACCAATAACAGACGTGGAAGTTGTACATCACCTGCACCCAGAGAAACTGTGACCCCCACCAACAATGGACCAGGACCAAACTTGGCACAGAGAAGACCCATGCCTACCAGGACATATTGCAGGGGTTGGGGGAAATGACCTTGATTTTGGGAGGTGTAGTTCACCTGCATCCAGGGAGCACTCACCCCAGATGATGGCCAATCTGGACCACACTTGCCACGCAGACCCAACATGGCCAACTGTGCATACAGACCTGGTTTGGGGAGGATTCACCCGCGGTTCTGGGAATTGTAGTTCAGCCACGTCATCATAAGAATAATGATGCTCCTCTTCCCCAGGTGTGGTCTTCCCTTACCAATCCAGCGAAGGCCGCTACAAGTTCAACTATTTGGATGCCAAGAAGGCCTGCCAGGAGCAGGACGCCCGCCTGGCCACCTACGAGCAGCTCCAGAAAGGTAAATACTAGACACACCTGAGGGACAGGTGAGGCCCCATTACAGGTGTGGTCCAATGTCAGCCCTCCCTACCGTGTTGTTTTGGACTTCAACTCCCAAAATTGTGTTGAAGTGAACTGAACGTGAAAATGAACTATCAAAGTGAACTGAAAGTGCAACCAAAACATAATAGTGAGCTGGAAGTGAAAGTCAATCGACCTTTCCAGCCGTTCGTCTCTCCGTCTGTCTACCTACCTACATATCTACCCGTCTGTTTATCTATCTATCTATCTATCTATCTATCTATCTATCTATCTAGTTCAATGTGGTGGTTCCATTTCACTTTTGAGGTTACTATGATACTTTGGGTTCACTTTGGGTTCTCTGCAGTGCTTTGGCTTTCAGTTCACTATTATGGTGTAGTTTCACTTTTATGATCTTTTGGTTTCACTTCCAGTCCACTGTGATGGTTTGGAGTCACTCACTTTCCGTTCATTATGATGCTTTGGTTTGGCTTTGAGCTCACTATGGTGGTTTAGTTTCACTTTCAGTTCACTATGCTGCTTTGGTTTCACTTTCAATTGACTGCAGTGCTTTGGATTTGGGTTCACTAGAGTGGTTTAGTTTCACTTTATGTTCACTGTGATGTCTAGTTTTGCTTCCAGTTCACTATGCTGCTTTGGTTTCACTTTCAGTTCACTACAGTGCTTTAGATTTGGGTTCACTAGAGTGGTTTGACTTTAAATTCACTATCATGGTTTAGTTTTGCTTTCAGTTCACTATGATGCTTTAGTTTATTTGAGTTCATTATGATATTTTTGGTTCACTTTCAGTTCACTATGATGCCACCACTTCACTGTGATGGTTTTGTTTTACTTTCAGGTTACTAGGATACTTTGGGTTCACTTTAGGTTTTTTTTGCAGTGCTTTGGCTTTCACTATCACGGCTTAGTTTCACTTTCAGTTCACTATCTGCTTTGGCTTGGCTTTGAGCTCACTATGGTGGTTTAGTTTCTCAGTTCACTATGCTGCTTTAGTTTGGATTTGGGTTCACTACTGTGGTTTAGTTTCACTTTCAGTTCACTATGCTGCTTTCGCTTGGCTTTGAGCTCACTATGGTGGTTTAGTTTCACTTTCCATTCACTATGCTGTTTTAGTTTGGATTTGGATTCAGTAGGGTGGTTTAGTTTCACTTTTTTGTCATTATGCTGCTTTAGTTTGGATCTGGGTTCACTAGGGTTTCACTTTACGTTCACTGTGATGTTTAGTTTTGCTTTCAGTTCACTATGATGCTTTGGTTTCAGTCCACCTGAAAGTGAAACTAAACCATCATAGTGAACTCATATTCAAACCAAAGCATCGCTGTGAACTGCTTGGAATGTCTCTTTGCCTTTTCCCACATAAGTGGTATCTATTTATCTACTCACATGTAGATGTTTTCGAACTGCTAGTTTAACAGGAGCTGGAGCAGACAGATGGGAGCTCACTCCATCTCATGGATTTGAACTGCCGACCTTTAGGTCAGCAGTTCAGCAGCACAAGGGTTTAACCCATTGCGCCTCCATGGCCGCTTCCACACAGCCATATAACCCAGAATATCAGGGCGGATAATCCACACTATCTGCTTTGAACTGGGTTATCTGAGTCCACACTGCAGTATAACCCAGTTCAATGTGGATTTTATGTGGCTGTGTGGAAGGGGTCATAGTGAACTGAATGCATCATAGTGAACCCAACTCAACCCTATAACAGAATGAACTCGAACTAACACTAAAGCACCATAGTGAACCAAAGGTGAAACCAAAGCATAATAGTGAACCAAAGGTGAAACCAAAGCATCATATGGTGAACTGAACTGGAAGTTTGGGAGTTGGAGTCCAAAATAGCTCACGTGGAGGAAGGGCTGGAGTTGTCCCGTGCCTAGATCTTAGGCCTGGGTAACAACGGAAAAATTTGTTTCTAAACTCGCTTCGTTTTTAGGGGTCCATCGCATTTCGTTTTTTTTAAGAATTCCAAAATTTTGCTTTTAAAAATTTCGAAATTTACGAAATTTCGTAAAACTACGAATCAATTCGTTAATGGCGGATGCAATTGCGCAATATGCTAAAAAAACTTCCAAATGGGACATGGGGAACTTCTGAAGCTTCCCTCTCCCTGTTGTTGACTGTTGGTGTGATAAAACAAACAACTATAAAACTTGCACCAGACATGCGAAAATAATTATGAAATAATTATGAAATAATTTCGAAATAATAACGAAATAATTACGAAATAAATTGAAAAAATTGTTTCGAATCTAATTTACTCCTCACACTATTCCTGCATGGCTCAATATTGGAGTGTAAGCTAATTTAAATACGAATTAATAACGAATTACGAAATTAACGAATGAAACCGCCCAAGCCTACTAGATCTCTTTTCAGGATTTCTACAAAGGCGTTTGGACCTCTCCGCATCTTCTTTTAGATGGCGAAAAAGCCTTTGATAACCTTCATTGTGGCCGCATTGCCTTGCGGGAACCCTTCCCAACGCCCTTCCTGTCTCTCTTTCCCTCTCAGCCTGGAGCGAAGGGCTGGACTGGTGCAACGCGGGGTGGGTCCTGGAGGGGGGCGTCCACTACCCCATCGTCCGGCCCCGAGAGCCCTGTGGGGGGCGCTCCCTCCCCCCAGGGATCCGCACCTACGCCCACAGGGACCCCCAGCGGGACTGCTTCGACGCCTTCTGCTTCACCTCCGCCGTCACAGGTAGGCAAGCAGCTTCCTGTTCTTATTGATTGGGGGAGAGCGGGGGGGGGGGGGGAGGCTTCTTTGCCTTCTGTATTTCCTTTGCAACTTTTGTTTTCTTTCCTTCCCTCTTCCCTCTCCTTTCCCCTCCCTTTTCCATTCCCTTCTTCTTCATCACCATCCTCATGCCCTTATCCTCCCCTTTCTGTTCTTCACCATTCCTTTGCTACTTTCTTTTCTTTTGATGTTTTCACTTTTCCTTCCTTCCCTTCCTTTTCCTTGGTCTCCCCCCCCCCATTCTTTGTCACCACCCCTTTGCTCCTTTCCTTCTCCATTCCTTTTCCCTTCCCTTTTTTCTTCATCATTCCCTTCTCCTTTCCTTTTTCCTTTCCCCTTCTCTTTTCCTTCCCTTTCTTCCTTTTCATCGTTTACCCTTCCTTTTTGTTCTTCTTCACCATTCCCTTTTTCTTTTGCTCCTTTCCTTCCATCTCATCTTTTACCATTCTTTCCTTTCCCCTTTCGTGCCAATCCATTCTTCTTCATCTTTTCTTTCTCCTTCCCTTTCTCCTTTTCATTCCATTCACCATTACCTTCCCTTCCTCCTTTTTCTTCCCTCTCCTTCCTTTCCCTTTCCTTTCCTCTTCCCTTCTTCTTCACCATTCCCTTCCCTTTCTCCTCTTCATTCCCTTACCTTCTCCTTTTTCTTCCCTTTACCTTCTTTTCTTCTTCTTCTTCATCGTTCCCTTCTTCTTTCCTTTCTTCTTATCTTTTTCCTGTTCCTTCCCCCTTCTCTTCCACTTCCCTTTCCCCTTTCCTTCCTTTTCATCTTTTACCATTCCTTCCTTTTCCCTTTCGTGCCCATCCCATTCTTCTTCATCATTTCTTTCTCCTGTTCATTCTCCTTTTCCCTTCCTTTCTTCTTTACCATTCCCTTTGCTTCCCTTTTCCTTCCCTCTCCTTTCCATTCCTCCTTTCCTTTCCCCTTCCCTTCTTCATCATTCCCTTCCTTTTCTCTTTTGCTGCTTTCTTTTCTCCTTCCCTTTCTCCTTTCCATTCTTTTCTTCTTCATCATTCCCTTCCCTTCATTTCCCTTCCCATTCTTCATCACCATCCCTTTGCTCCTTTCGTTCTGCATTCCTTTCCCCTTCCCTTCTTCTTCATTCCCTTCTACTTTCCTTCCTTTTTCCTGTCCCTTCCCCCTCCTCTTCCCCTTCCCTTTCACCTTTCCATTCTCTTCTTCTTCATCATCATTCCGTTCTCCCTTTTCTTCCCTTTTACTTTCCTTTCTTTTTCTTCATCGTTCCCTTCCCCTTTCCTTTCTTCTTTACTTTTTCCTGTTCCTTCCCCTTCTCTTCCCCTTTCCTCTTTCCTTCATTTTCATTGTTTACCATTCCTTTTCATTTCTTCTTCACCATTCCCTTTTTCTTTTGCTCCTTTCCTCCCTTTTCTTCTTTCACAATTCCTTCCTTTTCCCTTTTGTGCCCATCCTATTCTTCATCATTTCTTTCTCCTGTTCGTTCTCCTTTTCCCTTCCCTTCTTCCTCACCATTCCCTTCCCTTCTCCCTTTTCTTTCCTCCTTTCCTTTTCCCTTCCCTTCTTCTTCATTGTTCCCTTCACCTTTCTTTTCTTTTCTTTTCCCTGTTCCTTCATCTTCTCTTCCCCTTTCCCCTTCATTTTCATTGTTTACCATTCCTTTTTATTTCTTCTTCATCGTTCCCTTTTTCTTTTGCTCCTTTCCTTCCATCGCATCTTTTACCATTCTTTCCTTTCCTCTTTCGTGCCCAATCCATTCTTCTTCATTTTTTCTTTCTCCTTCCCTTTCTCCTTTTTCCTTCCCTTCTTCCTCACCATTCCCTTCCCTTTCTCCTTTGCTGCTTTTTCTCCTTCCCTTTCTCCTTTTCATTCTCTTCTTCTTTATTCCCTTCCCTTCTCCTTTTTCTTCCCTTTACCTTCTTTTCTTCTTCTTCTTCATCGTTCCCTTCTCCTTCCTTTTTTCTGTCCCTTTCCCCTTCTCTTCCCCTTCTCCTTTCTTTCCTTTTCATCTTTTTTCATTCCTTCCTTTCCCCTTTTGTGCCCATCCCATTCTTCATTTCTTTCTCCTTTCCATTGCATTCTTCTTCCCCTTCCCTTTTTCCTCCCTCTCTTTCCTTTTTCTTTCTTCTTTCCCTTTCCCTTCCTTCTTCTCCTTCACCCTTCCCTTCTCCTTTTTCTTCCCTCTCCTTCCTTCCCCCTTTTCTTTCTCCTTTCCTTCCCTTTTTCCTTTGCTTCCCTTTCTCTTCCTCCTTCCCTTCCCCTTCCTTTCTTCTCCTCCTTCCTCGTCCCCTTCCTCCTTCCCCTTTTTCTTTCTCCTTCCCTTCTTCTTCTTCCTTCGCTTCCCTTCCTCTTCCTCCTTCCCTTCCCCTTCCTTCCTTCTCCTCCTTCCTCGTCCCCTTCCTCCTTCCTCCTTTTCTTCCTCTATTGCAGGCCGTGTCTCCTTCATCCGTGGCCACTTCACCTTCCGGGAGGCGTCCCTGGCCTGTGGTGCGGAGGGAGGGGGGGCTTCCTTGGCCAAAGTGGGGCAGCTCCTGGGGGCCGGCCACTTCCCCGCTTCCTCTTCCTCTTCCCGCCTGGACGCCTGCAAAGCGGGGTGGCTCCAGGACGGCAGCGTCCGCTTCCCCCTCGTCGTCGCCACTGAGACACGGCCCCCCCATTGCAGGGGTGTCCACGACCCCGCCCTGCGCGGCTTCGGCTTCCCCAGCAGACTGCGCAGGAAGTATGGCGCCTACTGCTTCCACCCCAAGTAGGCACTCCTTCCTCACCTACCTGCAGACATCTTGCCTCCCTCCATGCTCACAGAAGAATGAAGCAGCAACAGTTTAGCAGATCGGAAGCTCTGCTAAGTTGTTACGCCAACGAGCATCCAGCAAACTTTAGATGTTGCCAAAGACTTTACGGAATGGACCGCATTACTATCTTGGAAAGTAAAGGCCTATCTAGCTAACTACTTGTCTCCCTGCAGACATCTTGCCTCTCTCCATGCTCACAGGAGAACCAAATAGCACCAGTGTAGCAGGTGAGAAGCTTCTTGAGCGCAGCAGTAGAGCCAGTGAGGTTTGGCATTGAAAGAAATATGTTCTGTATTGGAAGTTTAGGGCCGATCTATCTCCCTGCAGACATCTTGCCCCTCTCCATGCTCACAGGAGAACAAAGTAGCAGCAGTGTAGCAGGTGAGAAGCTTCTTGAGCGCAGCAGTAGAGCCAGTGAGGTTTGGCATTGAAAGAAATACATTCTGTATAGGACGGTTAGGGCATATCTATCTCCCTGCAGACATCTTGCCCCTCTCCATGCTCACAGGAGAACAAAGTAGCAGCAGTGTAGCAGATGAGAAGCTTCCTGAGCGCAGCAGTAGAGCCAATGAGGTTTGGCATTGAAGGAAATACATTCCGTATAGGAAGGTTAGATCCTTCCTGGAGGAGGAGATTTGATGGTCACCAACGTCCCAGGGAGAAGCGCAACAAAGTTCTTGCGACCCTGGAGAAGGTAGGAAGTGGTAGGCTCCATGACAGACCCCTTGGCCTTAAGGTCTTGCTGATTAATGCCAGATCCGTAAATGGAAAGACCGCGGTCATTCAGGACTTGATCCTGGATGAGAGGGCGGATCTGGCTTGCATCACCGAGACCTGGCTGGACGAGCTGGGAGGAGTAAATCTAACTCAGCTGTGTCCACCGGGTTTTGGAGTGCATCAGCAGGCAAGACCGGGGGGGGGTCGGGGAGGGGGGGTCGCAGTAGTCTATCGGCAATCCATCGCCGTGGTCAGATGCTCGGTTCCGCAATCACCTGGGTTCGAGTGTGTCCACCTGAAGGTGGGAAACCGTGAGAGCTTGGGGTTTCTGCTGGTGTACCGCTCACCCCGCGACCCAGCAGTTTCCCTGCCTGAGTTAGCAGAAGTGGTCTCCAATTCGGCCTTGGCCTCCCAGCGCCTGGTGGTGTTGGGAGATTTTAACATCCATGCTGAGACCCTTTTGACTGGAGCAGCTCAGGATTTCATGGCCGCCATGACCACCATGGGGCTCTCACAAGTTATATCTGGACATACACTCGACCTAGTTTTTGTAGCGGGTCCATCAGGAGACTGATGGATCCAGACGGTTTCCTGAGGAATCTTGGGGTTTTTTCCTGCCATGGAGCCTGGCGATTCTGTCGACACCTTGGTCGATCTCTACAACAGGGAGATGTCCAGGGCGATAGATACGATCGCTCCCGAACGCCCCATCTCGTTGCGTCGAGACAGGCCATCTCCCTGGTTCACCGAGGAGTTGACCGTGTTGAAACACATGAGAAGGGAGCTAGAGCACAAATGGAGGAGTTCTCGGGACATGTCTGATCAAGCACGGGCTACAGCCTCTCTTAAGGCGTATTCCGTGGCTATACGGGTAGCCAAGGAGTCTTTCACTATCACCCGTATAGCGTCTGCAGCAAACAGATCATTGGAGCTGTTTCGGGTTGTCGGGGAACTTCTTCACCCACCAGTGGTGGAGAAGACCTTCGATGACCCAGCAATGGTCGTGAGTTCGCACATCATTTTGCAGACAAAGTTGCTCAGATATGTCTTGAGCTGGACTCCAATTTCATCACAATGCCAGAAGAGGTGATTGAGGCATCTGCTTGTCCAACTTTGTGGGATTCTTTTAGGCTTGTTCTTCCTGAGACCGTGGAGGAGGTTCTTGGCGCTGTGAGGGCGACCACGTCGGCTCTGGACCCTTGCCCGTCTTGGCTAATTAAATCGGCCAGGGAGGGGTTGGTTGATTGGTTTGTGTTGATCATTAATGCATCGTTGGAGCAGGGTTTTTTTTCCATCTCACCTGAAACAAGCTGTGGTTCGTCCACTCCTCAAAAAGGCTTCCCTTGACTCCACGGTGCTGAACAATTACAGACCGATCTCCAACCTCCCTTTCTTGGGTAAGGTGCTGGAGTGGGTGGTCGCCTCCCAGCTCCAGGGTTTTTTGGATGACATCAACTATCTAGATCAGTCACAGTCTGGTGTCAGGCCTGGTCACGGCACCGAGACAGCCTTGGTCGCCTTAGTGGATGACCTCCGCAGAGAGCTGGACAGGGGGAGTGTGACTCTGTTGGTTCTCTTGGACATCTCAGCGGCTTTCGATACCATCGATCATGGTATCCTTCTGGGTTGTCTCTCTGGGATGGGCCTTGGGGGCACAGTTCTGTCGTGGCTCCGGTCCTTCCTGGAGGGACGAACCCAGATGGTGAAGCTGGGAGACCCCTGCTCAGACCCCTAGCCTTTGACCTGTGGGGTCCCGCAAGGCTCTATCTTGTCTCCCATGCTTTTTAACATCTACATGAAACCGCTGGGAGAGGTCATCCGGAGTTTTGGAGTTGGGTGCCACCTCTACGCAGATGACACACAACTCTACTACTCTTTTCCACCCAATTCCAAGGAGGCCTCTCGAGTGCTGGACGAGTGCCTGGCTGCTGTGTCTATCTGGATGAGGAGGAACAAGCTGAAGATCAATCCCGACAAGACAGAGGTCCTCCTGGTCGATCGCAAACCTGACCGGGGTATAGGGTGGCAACCTGTGCTGGATGGGATTACACTCCTCCTGAAGCCACAGGTCCGCAGTCTGGGAGTCCTCCTGGACTCATCACTCATGCTTGAGGCTCAGGCGTCAGCGGTGTCTGGGAGGGCTTTCGCACAATTGAGACTCGTGCGCCAACTGCGACCGTACCTCGCGAAGGCTGATCTGGCCGGGGTGGTCCATGCCTTGGTCACCTTTAGGCTGGACTACTGTAATGCGCTCTACGTGGGGCTGCCCTTGAAAATGGCTTGGAAATTCCAACTGGTCCAACGGGCAGCGGCCAGGATGTTAACCGGGGCTCCTTACAGAGAGAGGTCAACCCTCCTGTTCAAGGAGCTCCACTGGCTGCCGTGTATCTTCCGAGCCCAATTTAAGGTGCAGGTGCTTACCTGCAAAGCCCTGAACAGTTTGGGACCACCCTACCTGCGTGACCGCATCTCCGTCTACGAACCCACATGTTCACTCCGGTCATCCAGAGGCCCTGCTTGTGATCCCGCCTGTGTCGCAAGCGCGTTTGGTGGGGACATGAGACAGGGCCTTTTCCGTGGTGGCCTCTTGCCTCTGGAACACCCTCCCCAAAGATCTGAGACAGGCCCCTACATTGGCTGTCTTTAGAAAGAACTTGAAGACCTGGCTTTTCCAATGTGCCTTCCCAGAATAGGAAATCTCCAATACCAAGTCCCAGAAGCACTTTAGTAGAACTAAGATTGCTGCACACCGCACACTGCACTTACTTATAATCCTACACACCTCCTGCCACACCACCACTTTTAATCTTGTACCCACTACTCTGGCCCGGCCCAGTTTTTATACTGTCTTGATGTATTGTTTATTGTTGTTGTTTATACTGCTTAACTGTTTTTAATTTGCTTTACGTGTCGTATTGTTGTATTGTGTGTTGAGGCCTCGGCCTTTGTAAGCCGCATCGAGTCCTTCGGGAGATGCTAGCGGGGTACAAATAAAGTAATAATAATAATAATAATAATAATAATAATAATAATAATAGCGTCCTAGTCTCCAAGGGGGCAGAAAACAAGCTTGCTCCCTCCTCCTCCCTGTGGCTTCCTCTCACATATTTATACATGGCTATCATGTCTCCTCTCAGCCTTCTCTTCTTCAGGCTAAACATGCCCAATTCCCTAAGCCGCTCCTCATAGAGCTTGTTCTCCAGACACTTGATCTACTCCCTCCTCCCTGTGGCTTCCTCTCACATACTTATACATTTCCCTCATGTCTCCTCTCAGCCTTCTCTTCTTCAGGCTAAACATGCCCAGCTCCTTAAGCCACTCCTCATAGGGCTTGTTGTAGTCTCCAAGGAAGCAGAAAACAAGCTTGCTCCCTCCTCCTCCCTGTGGCTTCCTCTCACATATTTATACATGGCTATCATATCTCCTCTCAGCCTATTCTTCTTCAGGCTAAACATGCCCAGCTCCTTAAGCCGCTCCTCATAGAGCTTGTTCTCCAGACACTTGATCTACTCCCTCCTCCCTGTGGCTTCCTCTCACATATTTATACATGGCTCTCATCATGTCTCAGCCTTCTCTTCTTCAGGCTAAACATGCCCAGTTCCCTAAGCCGCTCCTCATAGGGCTTGTTCTCCAGACCCTTGATCATTTTAGTCGCCCTCCTCTGGACACATTCCAGCTTAGAGTCAATCTCTCTCTTGAATTGTGGTGCCCAGAATTGGACACAATATTCCAGGTCAAGTGGTCTAACCAAAGCGGAATAGAGCATGGGGAGCAGGACTTCCCTGGATCTAGACACTATAGAGGCCAAAATCCCATTGGCTTTTTTTGCCGCCACATCACAATCCTGGCTCATGTTTAACTTCCTCCCCATGAGGACTCCGAGATCTTTTCCACACGTCCTGCTCTCGAGCCAGGCCTCATTGTCCCCCATTCTGTCTCTTTGCATTTTGTTTTTCCTGCCCAAGTGGAGTCTCTTGCATTTGTCACTGTTGAACTTCATTTTGTTAGTTTTGGCCCATCCTCTCTCTAATCTGTCAAGATCCCTTTGAATCCTGCTCCTGTCCTCTGGAGTCTTGGCTCTCCCTCCCCATTTGGTCCCGTCTGCAAACTTGATGATCCTGCCTTCTCGCTCTTCATCTAAGTCGTTAATAAAGATGTTGAACAGGACCGGGCCCAGGGGGGAACCTTGCGGCACTCCACTCGTCACTTCTTTCCAGGATGAAGAGGAAGCATTGGGGAGAATCACCCACTGGGTTCGTCCATTTGACCAATTCCAGATCCACCTCACCGTAGTTTTGCCTCGCGCACACTGGACTAGTTTCCTTGCCAGAAGGTCATGGGGGACCTTGTCAAAGAAGGCCTTCCTGAAATCCAGACACGCCACATCCACGGCATCATTCCCCACATCTACCCAGATTTTAACTCTATCAAAAAAAAAGAGATCAGACCCCGGTGGTGGTGGTGCTGGGGGTGGGGACTCCTGTTCGACTCCCTGGCCGGGGGTGTCCCTCAGGGTTGAAGGTTCTCCCTCGGGCGATCTAACATTTACAGGGAACCGTCGGGAGAGATCACCCAGAGTTTTGGAGTTTGGTGTCCAATGTATGCCAACGACACCCAACTCTATCACTTCTTTCCACCCAAAGCCAAGGATGCCACCCTGCTCCTGAACCAGTGCCTGTCACCAGTGATGGACTGGGTGAGAGCTCACAAGTGGAGAGTAAGTCCAGACAAAACAGAGGTACTCCTGGTCAGTTGGGGGGCGGATCAGGGTGTGGGGTGACGGCCTGTGTTGGGCGGAGTCACTCTCCCCTGGTTCGCAGTATGGGGGTGATCCTGGACTCATCGCTGACCCTGGAACCCCAGGTATTGGGGGGGGGGGGGGTGGCCACGAAAGCTTGAGCACAATTAGAACTTGTGTGCCAATGCGCCCATACCTTGAGACGCCCGATTTGGCCATGGTAGTACACATCTTTGCTGGATTACTGCAAGGCTCTCTCCGTGGGGCTGCCCTTGAAGGTAGTACAGAAGCTGCAATGGGTCCAAAGATCTGCAGCCAGGGACTGGAGCACCGGACAGGGAAGGGACAATCCCTACTTTAGGGCAGCTCCACTGTCTGCTTCTGGGCTAAAGACAAGTGCTGGTCGTTACCCAGAAAGCCCCAAACGGTTCGGGACCGGACTCTCTACAAAGCCGCATCTCCGGATACACACCGCCCTGGGCGCTGTGGTTGGCAGAGGAGGCTCTCCTCTCAGTCCCGCCCTCGTCTCAAGCGCGGCTGGTGGGGACGACAGACGGGGTCTTTTCCGTGGCCGCTCCCCACCTCTGGACCTCCCTCCTGAAAGAAGTAAACATGGCCCCTCCCCCCTCTCTTTATGAGCTCTAGTTTATGGGGAAGAGGAGGAGGAGGAGCACTTTATGACATCTACTCTGTTAGTTTTCTGTAATGCGAATGCCTGAATATGCAAAGACACGGCATCAAGGAGAGTGCTGCGAAAAGCGAACGGGATCCCTGAGAGCGCGAGAGAAAGAGCGAGGCAGGAGAACCACACAGGCAAAGGTCGTGAAACCTTCTTAGGCCCGTCCGCTGATTCAAAGCAATACAGCCTCGCCAAATCCAAACACACGCAAGCAAATAACAACTCCAGAACACCAGAATAATACAACAAAACAGTTTACTCACAAATCTTGTATGAAGCTGATCATACAGGTAAACTCTTGAGTTTCATGTAATCCAAAAACATAGCTAGGAACCAAGCAATAGGACAGACTGTCTCATAGGCAAGTAGTTCATTCCAACCCCCAAAACACCGCAGAGTCCTGGTCACAGTGTCACAGCCTCTGGCCTTGTAAAGTAGCTCATCTCTTGGAATCCACACTCTTGAGTTCTGACTTCTATTTCTTTATTGGCAACATTTCTGCCCCTCTCTTCTCAACCTCCGAGGGGGGACTCTGAGTGGGTAACACTGGTAGCAATTCGAAGCCGCAATATCACAATAACAACAACCTAAAACCATGAATACAGATCAGATGAAAAACAATAACATTAATTATACAGTCAATCCAAAAATCTAGCTAGGAACCAAGCCAGACCACACAAACGGCTGCACATGACAGATAGAGAGCAAGATGGCAGCCTTCTTTTTCTGTCCATGGCCCCAACGTCTTGTCTGCCTGGGACCCTTCGAAACATACAGGCAGGTCTCCTCTAGATGTGTGTGAGCTCTTTGCTGTCTGATGCATCTTCCCTTGTGTGGCTCCTTTGATGGCTACGCAGAATCGCACTGCGACTGAAGCTCTTTCCACATTCCACGCATTTATGTGGCTTCTCTCCTGTGTGGGTCCTTTGATGGGTACGCAGATTCCCACTGCGACTGAAGCTCTTTCCACATTCCACGCATTTATGTGGCTTCTCCCCTGTGTGGATCCTTTGATGGGTACACAGATTCCAACTCTTACTGAAGCTCTTTCCACATTCCATGCATTTATGTGGTTTCTCCCCTGTGTGGGTCCTTTGATGGGTACGCAAATCTACACTCTCCCTGAAGCTCTTTCCACATTCCTCGCATTTATGTGGCTTCTCTCCTGTGTGGGTCCTTTGATGGCTACGCAGAAGTCGACTGTGACTGAAGCTATTTCCACATTCCACACATTTGTACGGCTTCTCCCCTGTGTGGGTTCTTTGATGGATACGCAGAAGTCGACTGTGACTGAAGCTATTTCCACATTCCACACATTTGTACGGCTTCTCCCCTGTGTGGGTTCTTTGATGGATACGCAGATCTCCACTCTGACTGAAGCTCTTTCCACATTCCATGCATTTATGTGGCTTCTCTCCTGTATGGGTCCTTTGATGGGAATGGAGATTCCCACTTTTACTGAAGCTCTTTCCACATTCTATGCATGTATGTGGTTTCTCCCCTGTGTGGGTCCTTTGATGGGTACGCAGAGTCCCACTTTCACTGAACCTCTTTCCACATTCCATGCATTTATGTGGCTTCTCCCCTGTATGGGTCCTTTGATGGGAATGGAGATTCCCACTTTTACTGAAGCTCTTTCCACATTCTATGCATGTATGTGGTTTCTCCCCTGTGTGGGTCCTTTGATGGGTACGCAGAGTCCCACTTTCACTGAACCTCTTTCCACATTCCACGCATTTAAATGGCTTCTCCCCTGTGTGGGTTCTTTGATGGATACGCAGATCTCCACTCCGACTGAAGCTCTTTCCACAGTCCATGCATCTATGTGGCTTCTCTCCTGTATGGGTCCTTTGATGGGAATGGAGATTCCCACTTTCACTGAAGCTCTTTCCACATTCCATGCATTCATGTGGCTTCTCCCCTGTGTGGGTCCTTTGATGGGAACGCAGGTCTCCACTTTGACTGAAGCTATTTCCACATTCCACGCATTTAAATGGCTTCTCCCCTGTGTGGGTTCTTTGATGGGAACGCAGCTTTCCACTGCGAGTGAAGCTCTTTCCACATTCCACACATTTGTACGGCTTCTCTCCTGTGTGGGTCCTTTGATGGATACGCAGATGTGAACTCAGACTGAAGCTCTTTGCACATTCCACGCATTTAAATGGCTTCTCCCCTGTGTGGGTTCTTTGATGGATACGCAGATCTCCACTCCGACTAAAGCTCTTTCCACATTCCATGCATTTATATGGCTTCTCCCCTGTGTGGGTCCTTTGATGGATACGCAGATGTGAACTCTGACTGAAGCTCTTTGCACATTCCACGCATTTAAATGGCTTCTCCCCTGTGTGGATTCTTTGATGGATACGCAGATCTCCACTCCGACTAAAGCTCTTTCCACATTCCACGCATTTATATGGCTTCTCCCCTGTGTGGGTCCTTTGATGGATATGCAGATGTGAACTCAGACTGAAGCTCTTTCCACATTCCATGCATATATGTGGCTTCTCCCCTGTGTGGGTCCTTTGATGGGAGCGCAGTTTTCCACTCCGACTGCAGCTCTTTCCACATTCCATGCATGTATGTGGCTTCTCCCCTGTGTGGGTACTTTGATGGGAGCGCAGTTTTCCACTCCGACTGCAGCTCTTTCCACATTCCATGCATATATGTGGCTTCTCCCCTGTGTGGGTCCTTTGATGGGAGCGCAGTTTTCCACTCTGACTGAAGCTCTTTCCACATTCCATGCATGTATGTGGCTTCTCCCCTGTGTGGGTACTTTGATGGGTACGCAGTTCTCCACTCTGACTGAAGCTCTTTCCACATTCCATGCTTCTCTCCTGTGTGGGAAGTGTTCTTCTCAAGGTTCCTTCAGAGGTTACCTGCCAGAGAAAGGAGAGGAAAATCTTATCAGGAGCAGAGCACAGAAGTCTCTCCTTGAACAATAAGAACCATCGCTTGGCGCTGTAGCCAATGCCGGAGAAGAAGGGAGGAAGAAAGAGCGGTCCTATGGAGAAGAGCCTCGGCCTGCTGAGAAGGACGTCAACACTTGCCCAACCAAGAGCGAGCCTTGCAAAGAGGGGAGGGTGGCCCACGATTCCCTCTATGAGATTGTCTACACTGCAGATAATGTACCAAAAACTATTAGAATGGAACAGATAAAGGAAAACATGATTAAATTCATACAGAGATGAAGATGATGATGATGATGATGATAATGATGATGATGATGATAATCTTTATTTATACCCCGCCACCATCTCCCAAACGGGGACTCGGGGCGGCTGACATGAGGCCAAGCCCAATCAACAAATTAGAGCAGAATAAAACCGAAAACACATGCAACAAACAACAACATCATAATTACACAAAACATATGAATACGTTAACAATTTAAGATTACCATAAACATAGTCACAGTGACAAAGGGCGGCTACATGTGCGAGAAAATGATTCTAAAAACCTATTAAAAACTGATTAAAACTGATCTTAAACACAGGTGAGATCAAAGGAGAAGCAGGTTATTTGGGGAGGGGGGGGCTCATTGAGACGAAGGTTGTGGGGTCGAGGTTTCCCACGAAGGGGGGGGGGGGAGGAGAGAATATACTCCAGTGACGAAAACATTGAGGCTGAGCAATAGTATGAGGTTGCGTACCTACTCACCAAAGGCGCCGCGGATAATCAATAACCCATTGCAATTCTAATAGAGAAAAGAAAAATGGTGAAAGCCGTGAGCAAGTTCCCAAGAAGAAGAAGAAGAAGAGAAGGAAAAAGGAAGTGAAACTCCCCGTGGAATGGACCGGAGGACGTCATTGCCCCCCAATCCTTACGTATCACCCCCATTTCTCTTCTTTTTTTCATATTATTATTATTATTATTATTATTATTATTATTATTTCCCCCTCTGTTTCCTTTCCTTTCCTCCCTTACCTAACCTCTGACCCCCACTCTATCCCAAATTGTTTCCATGTAAATAATGGAAATCCTTGCAATAAAGATAATTATCAAAAAAAGGAAGGACATTAACAAACTGCAGCCGGTTCCGAGAAAGGCAACAAAGACGTGGAAACATTGAAAGAGTGAACGTGCGCAGATTGAGAGAAAGGCAACAAGGACGGGGCCACGTTAAAAGGGCAAAGGAAAGGGAAGTCAAGGCAACCACTGTCTGCATTCACGGAGGAAACAACATTGTGGCTCAAACGGAAACGGTGTGCCAAAGGTGATGTTTGTGCCACGGCTCAGGAAGTCGGAGGGAAGCCACGAAAGGCGCTGCACCCACCACAGGCCCCTCTTTGGCCCCGGAGCCCGTCTGCGGGGGGGGGGGGGGAGGGGCTTCATTGAGGAAGTCGGAGGGAAGCCATGAACAGCGCTGCACCCGACCCCGAGAGCGGCGGAGGCCCCCGCCTTCAAATTGGTATGAACTGCAGCGGAGAGTTCCGCAGTTCCTGGAAGCCAAGTTTGGGACCAACTGATGAAATGTGCCCCAACAGACAGCTCAAAACTAGGATTGCATCCAGCCTTTATCACTTTCCCCCAAGCCCTGACTTTGTAATCCCTAATAAAGGTACTTGAAAATGGCAGCCTTTTAACTTTTCTGCTTGATACTTTGTGTCCTTCACTGCCTAAGCTACCCAATGCATGAAATAAACCCTTTTCCAGGCTCCGGGAAACCACGAGCCTGCCTGGGATGCCTTTCTGGCCTCCCGGGGAGGACGAATCTGCGTCAATTGGAACCGCGGATACGGAGACCTTCCTTTTGGGCCCCCGTATCTGCTAAAATCTCAAAATGGCGGATCGGCCCCGTTTTGATGCCATATTTTTCTGTACTTAATTCTTAACTAAACTGCTATCTTGCTTTTCTCATTTTGGCCCCGGAGCCCGTCTGCGGGGGGGGGGGGGGAGGGGAGGGTTCATTGAGGATCCCCTGCCCGTGGAGCTGAGTCTGGACCCAACTGAGGACATGAAGATCGTCTGGGGAGGCCCTGCTCTCGATCTCGCCAGCTTCACAAGCGCGCCTGGCGGGGACGAGAGACAGGGCCTTCTCAGTGGTGGCCCCTCGGCTGTGGAACGCCCTCCCTGCAGATATCAGATTAACCCCCTCCTTGCTGGCATTTCGGAGGAAAGTAAAGACCCGGCTGTTTGAACAGGCATTCGACTAAGCAGTGTGACTGATTGACTGATTACACTGTTCTACAAATTTTCAGTTTTTCTCAGTTTCGGAAACGAAATGTGCCGTTTCTTAATAAATTTAACATGCTGAATTCAAATATAATAATTAAATGTGTTAATTGGCTCTGGTTTTTATGCAACCGCTATTTCAATTTTCTCCACAATAGGTAATTCGTTAATATTATGATAATGCGCCTAACCTTACTGCATGTATATAAACCGTGAATGTTTACTAAATTTTAGTCAAATTATATTGCCAATAGTTTATACATGAGAAATATTTATTTAATTAGTCTATTGTTTATGTTTGTGCAGCAAGAAACTCTATGAGTCGGCCTAATGCAGTTGAAAAGCCTGAAAGTTTCAATGTCGCTTTAATCGTGATTTGAGTTTCTATCCTGTTTGCTTCTCTTGACTTTTCTTTTGTATCCAAGGAAAGGATTCCCTCTTCCAATGAATGCTCCGGCAGGAGTCTGACAGCATGGACGGAGTCCATTGGCCTTGATCTCTTTTTTCCATAGGGCTTTGTTTACACACGTGCGAGGAGGCAGAACTACAGTCAAAAGAACAATGTCAAACGATGTTTAACGAGACTGTCTCAGCCTTCAACTGACTGACCCTCACCGTTCAAAAGTCTGGCCTTATAGAGGGCTTTCTGGCTTTTGCACACGGCACTAATACTGCGTCATCTAGAGTATTCTAGAATCTTCCATAGTGTAAGTCGCAACATGCATTTTTTCAACCATACGTGATCCCGTGATTGCTTATATCATAAAAACTAGAGCCAATATACATTTTAAAATGTCATTTCCATTTTCAGCACCCCAAAATCATAAAAGAAGAACTATTTTCAGGCCCGAAACTTTTTCTCCGTTGAACAGTGTTATCGGAACACGCAATAACGGATAACGAGTTTGGATTCTGATTTCATGGACGAGACCTGATGGGTTTGTTGTATTGATGTCCTGTTGTATTGATGCTGATGTTGAATGAGTTGTGATGCTACTGCTTTGAAATGCCTGATGGTTTTGTATTGTGTGTATTCCGAAACTGTTGCAAACCGCTCTGAGTCGCCTCAGCGCTGAGAAAGAAGAGCCGTCTCCAAAGAAAGTAAATCAATCCATAAATCAATAAACGGAGAGCCAGCAACACTGGCGTTCCCACTGGAATGGCCAACAAGGGGACTGGCTAGGCTGGCCTACTTCTGCTGGGATGGCTCAGAAGACGAGGCTTCTTTCTCATTGGTGTCAACTGTTTATTTTTAATAGGTGTGTGTTTTTGGGTTTTCAATGGCCTCCTCCTGTATTTCTCTGTTTGTAAGTGGTTCCGGTCTCCTTTTAAGAGAGAGAGAGAAAGCGGGAGGGCGACTGCGATGACCAAGGGTCTGGAGAACAGGCCCTATGAGGAGCGGCTTAAAGAGTTGGGCATGCTTAGCCTTTGGAAGGAGACATGAGGGGAGCCGTGGGTCAAGTTCTGTGAGGGGAAGGGGTCCTCAGGAGGAGGAGGAGGAGGAGGGAGCAGGCGTCCTTTCTGCCGCCCCGGAGACGAGGAGGCAAGGGAGCCACGGCTTCCAACCACAAGGAAGGAATCACAGAATCCTAGAAGAGTGGGAAGAGACCCCCTCCTGGGCCATCCTCCAGTCCAACCCCATTCTGCCAAGAAGCAGGAATGTTGCACTCAAAGCACCCCTGACAGATAGCCACCCAGCCTCCCTACTGCTAACCCTTTGAGAAGCAAAACAACCACCACCAACTCCTCCTCCTCATAGAATCCTAGAGTGGAAAGAGACCTCCTGGGCCCTCATCCAGTCCAACCCCATTCTGCCAAGAAGCAGGAATATTGCATTCAAAGCACCCCTGACAGATGGCCATCCAGCCTCTGTTTAAAAGCTTCCAAAGAAGGAGCCTCCACCAGACTCCCTCCGGAGAAGGCAGAGAGTTCCACTGCTGAACGGCTCTCCCAGTCAGGAAGGAAGGAAGGAAGGGGACTCCTCCTGAAGACGAGGAAGGACTCCCGCCGCCTGTGAAGGGCAGGGAAGAAGGGGAAGAAGGGAGGCCGGGAGTCGGGCTGCCTGGCTCTTCTTCCCAAGGGACCCGGGTCTCTTCTGGCTGGAGGAGGGAGCCGGAGAGGCCGGAGGGGAAGAGGAAGAGGAAGAAGGGGAAGAGGAAGAAGAAGAAGGGGAAGAGGAAGAAGGGGAAGAGGAAGAGGAAGAAGGGGAAGAGGAAGGGGGAGGAGGAGGAGGCCAGAGGCAGCGCGCTTAATAATAATAATAATATGACTATAATAATAAACTATAAAGGAATAATATACTATACTATATTAGTAATAATAATAATAGTAGTAGTTGGAAGACCACGAATGAACACAAATAAATCCCTCCCAACAGATGGCCATTCTGCCGCTGCTTAATAATAAATAATAATAATAATAATAATGTGCTTAATAATAATAATAATATGACTATAATAATAAACTATAAAGGAATAATATACTATACTATATTAGTAATAATAATAATAGTAGTAGTAGTAGTTGGAAGGCCAGGAATGAACACAACTAAATCCCTCCCAACAGATGGCCATTCTGCCCCTGCTTAATAATCAGGCCTACCCCTGGGCCACTCACCCTCCCCCACTCCCAGGAAGGGCCTCACCCTTCCCTCTCTCTCTCTCTGACCGGAAGAAGGCCTCCTCTTCCTCCCTCTCTCCCTTCCTCCTCCGGAAGTGAGCTCACGAGGAAAGGCCGAGACCGAGCCTCCCTCCCTCGTCCCTCTAGGAAGCGGAGGCCGGCCCCTCTCGCTTGGACTTCCGCCAAGACCAAAAATGGCTGCCGCGGGCTGGGTGACCGGAGAGGGGCGGGGCTTCTTGGCGGCACTGGCCAGTCAGGAGCAAGAGCGCCCCCTTCCTTCCTTCCTTCTCCTCCAGAGGCCCAGCACCCGCCCGCCAATAGGAATTCGCCTCCCTTTTGGCGTCACCGGTCTCCAGGCAGAAACTCGCCCCGAGCGCTTTCCTTCCTTCCTTCCTTCGCATGGGGATGCGCCAATGGAAATGGGCCTGGGCTCTCCGCGTCACCAGTCTCCAGGCAGACCCGGCCTCCCGGGCTGAGGCTCCCTCTGCCATTCAGAGAGAGAGGGAGGGAGGGAGACCAGCCAGACCCGGATGTTGGCTACACTCTCACTCAGCCCCGCCCACAAGCCTGCCCCTCGCCCCTCCCCCCTCCCTCCCTGCCTAGTGGGTGGGGCTGAGTGGATCCAGGGTCTGGAGAACAAGCCCCATGAGGAGCGGCTTAAGAAGCTGCAGGGCACGTTTAGCCTGAAGAAGAGAGAGAAGGCGGAGAGGAGATACAATAGCCATGCATAGGAAAGGAGATGTCGACAAGCTGGAATACTGTGTCCAGAGAAAGAGGGCGACTCAAAGGATCCAGGGGGGTCTGGGGAACAAGCCCCATGAGGAGCGGCTGAAAGAGCTGCAGGGCACGTTTAGCCTGAAGAAGAAAGAGGAGGCGGAGAGGAGGCAGGATGAGGGCCAGGGATCCACATGTGAGGGGAAGATGTCCTAGGGAGGAGGAGGGAGCAGGCTTCCTTTCTGCTTCCCTGGAGAGAGACTAGGACGCCATGGAGCCACGGCTGCAAACTACAAGAGAGGAGATTCCTCCTGAACATGAGAAAGAACTTCCTGACTGTGAGAGCCGTTCAGCAGTGGAACTCTCTGCTCTGGACTGTGGTGGACGCTCCTTCTTGGGAGGCTTTTCACCCGAGGCTGGATGGCCATCTGTCGGGGGAGCTTTGAATGCGATGGTCCTGCTTCCTGGCAGAAGGGGGTGGGACTGGATGGCCCATGAGATCTCTTCCAACTCTATGATTCTATGATTCTAGGGTCTGGAGAACAAGACCCATGAGGAGCGGCTTGGGGAGCTGGGCATGTTTAGCCTGAAGAAGAGAAGGCTGAGAGGAGACAGGATGAGGGCCATGTATCAAGATGTGAGAGGAAGCCACAGGGAGGAGGGAGGGACATCGGAGAAGGCCTCTCTGGCATCAAGGAGAGAGAAGACACGTGGTCAGAAGATTAGGAGGGATTCCTTGGTTACAGAGTATCTTGATTCCAGTGAGGTCTTCATGGGACCACGGTGGCCAGAGAGGGAGGCGCATTCCTATTGGAAGGAAGGGGGCGCTCTTGCTTCTGACTGGCCAGCGCCGCCAAGAAGCCCCGCCTCTCTCTGGGCGCACAGCCCCCGCGCGGCCGCCATGTTTGGTCTTGGCGGAAGCCCAGCGAGAGGGACCGGCCTCCGTTTCCTAGAGCGTCTCGGGAGGCTCGGACTCGGCCTTTCCCCGTGAGCTCACTTCCGGAGGAGGGAGGGAGGAAGGGAGGGAGAAAGAGAGGAGGAGGAGGAGGCCTTCTTCCGGTCAGAGAGAAAGAGAGAGAGAGAGGGAAGGGTGAGGCCTTTCCTGGGAGTGGGGGTGAGTGAGTGTCCCAGGGGTAGGCCTCATTATTAAGCAGGGGCAGAATGGCCATCTGTTGGGAGGGATTTAGTTGTGTTCATTCCTGGCCTTCCAACTAGCATCCTATTATTATTATTATTATTATTACTAATATAGTATAGTATATGATTACTTTATAGTTTATTATTATAGTCATATTATTATTATTAAGCACATTATTATTATTAATTATTATTATTAAATATTATTATTATTAAGCAGGGGCAGAATGGCCATCTGTAGGGAGGGATTTAGTTGTGTTCATTCGTGGCCTTCCAACTATTATTATTATTATTATTATTATTACTAATATAGTATAGTATATGATTACTTTATAGTTTATTATTATAGTCATATTATTATTATTATTATTATTAAGCAGGGGCAGAATGGCCATCTGTAGGGAGGGATTTATTTGTGTTTATTCGTGGCCTTCCAACTAGCATCCTGTTATTATTATTATTATTATTATTATTACTAGTATAGTATATTACTACTTTATAGTTTATTATTATAGTCATATTATTATTATTAGGCACGCTGCCTCTGGCCTCCTCCTCCTTCCCCTCCTCCTTCCCCTTCTCCTTCCCCTTCTACCCCTTCTTCTTCTTCCTCTTCCCCTCCGGCCTCTCCGGCTCCCTCCTCCGGCCAGAAGAGACCCGGGTCCCATGGGAAGAAGAGCCAGGCAGCCCTGACTCCCGGCCTCCCTTCTTCCCCTTCTTCCCTGCCCTTCACAGGCGGCGGGAGTCCTTCCTCGTCTTCAGGAGGAGTCCCCTTCCTTCCTTCCTTCCTGACTGACTGTAAGGAGAGCCGTTCAGCAGTGGAACTCTCTGCCTTCCCCGGAGGGAGTGTGGTGGAGGCTCCTTCTTTGGAAGCCTTTAAACAGAGGCTGGGTGGCCATCTGTCAGGGTTGCTTTGATTGCAATATTCCTGCTTCTTGGTAGAATGGGGTTGGACTGGATGACTGCCCAGGAGGGGGTCTCTTCCCACTCTTTTAGGATTCTGTGATTCCTTCCTTGTGGTTGGAAGCCGTGGCTCCCTTGCCTCCTCGTCTCCGGGGTGGCAGAAAGGACGCCTGCTCCCTCCTCCTCCTCCTCCCGAGGACCCCTTCCCCTCACAGAACTTGACCCACGGCCCTCCTCATGTCTCCTTCCAAAGGCTAAGCATGGCCAACTCTTTAAGCCGCTCCTCATAGGGCCTGTTCTCCAGACCCTTGGTCATCGCAGTCGCCCTCCCGCTTTCTCTCTCTCTCTTAAAAGGAGACCGGAACCACTTACAAACAGAGAAACACAGGAGGAGGCCATTGAAAACCCAAACACACACACCTATTAAAAATAAACAGTTGACCCCAATGAGAGGGAAGCCTCTTCTGAGCCATCCCAGCAAAAGTAGGCAACCCCAGCCAGTCCCTTTGTTGGCCATTCCAGTAGTAACGCAAGTGTTGCTGATTCTCAGTTGGGTCCAGACTCAGCTCCACGGGCAGGGGATCCTCAATGAACCCTCCCCCCCCCCCCGCAGACGGGCTCCGGGGCCAAAATGAGAAAAGCAAGATAGCAGTTTAGTTAAGAATTAAGTACAGAAAAATATGGCATCAAAACGGGACCGATCCGCCATTTTGAGATTTTAGCGGATACGGGGGCCCAAAAGGAAGATCTCCGTATCCGCGGTTCCAATTGACGCAGATTCGGCCTCCCCGGGACGCCAGAAAGGCATCCCAGGCAGGCTCGCGGTTACCCGGAGCCTGGAAAAGGGTTTATTTCTTGCATTGGGTAGCTTAGGCAGTGAAGGACACAAAGTATCAAGCGGAAAAGTTAAAAAGTTGCAATTTTCAAGTACCTTTATTAGGGATTACAAAGTCAGGGGAAAAGTGATAAAGGCTGAATGCAATCCTAGTTTTGAGCTGTCTGTTGGGGCACATTTCATCAGTTGGTCCCAAACTTGGCTTCCAGGAACTGCGGAACTCTCCGCTGCAGTTCATACCAATTTGAAGGCGGGGGCCTCCGCCGCTCTCGGGGTCGGGTGCAGCGCCTTTCATGGCTTCCCTCCGACTTCCTCAATGAAGCCCCCCCCCCCCCCGCGCAGATGGGCTCCGGGGCCAAAGAGGGGCCTGTGGTGGGTGCAGCGCCTTTCGTGGCTTCCCTCCGTCTTCCTGAGCCGTGGCACAAACATCACCTTTGGCACACCGTTTCCGTTTGAGCCACAATATTGTTTCCTCCGTGAATGCAGACAGTGGTTGCCTTGACTTCCCTTTCCTTTGCCCTTTTAACGTGGCCCCGTCCTTGTTGCCTTCCTCTCAATCTGCGCACGTTCACTCTTTCAATGTTTCCACGTCTTTGTTTGTTGCCTTTCTCGGAACCGGCTGCAGTTTGTCAATGTCCTTCCTTTTTTTGATAATTATCTTTATTGCAAGGATTTCCATTATTTACATGAAAACAATTTGGGATAGAGTGGGGGTTGGAGGTTAGGTAACGGAGGAAAGGAAAGGAAACAGAGGGGAAAATAATAATAATAATAATAATAATAATAATAATAATAATAATAATATGGGGGGAAAAGAAGAGAAATGGGGGTGATTAGAGACAGATTAGAGAGATGGGCCAAAACTAACAAAATGAAGTTCAACAGTGACAAATGCAAGAGACTCCACTTTGGCAGAAAAAATGAAATGCAAAGAGACAGAATGGGGGACGATGAGGCCTGGCTTGAGAGCAGGACGTGTGAAAAAGATCTTGGAGTCCTCGTGGGGAGGAAGGTGAACATGAGCCAGGAATGTGATGTGGCGGCAAAAAAAGCCAATGGGATTTTGGTCTGCATCAAGAGGAGCCTAGTGTCTAGATCTAAGGAAGTAATGCTCCCCATGCTCTATTCTGCTTTGGTTAGACCACACCTGGAATATTGTGTCCAATTCTGGTCACCACAATTCAAGAGAGAGATTGACTCTAAGCTGGAATGTGTCCAGAGGAGGGCGACTCAAATGATCAAGGGTCTGGAGAACAAGCCCTGTGAGGAGCGGCTTAAGGAGCTGGGCATGTTTAGGCTAAAGAAGAGAAGGCGGAGAGGGGATAAGATAGCCATGTATAAATATGTGAGAGGAAGCCACAGGGAGGAGGAAGGAGCAAGCTTCCTTTCTGCTTCCCTGGAGACTAGGACGCAATGGAGCCATGGCTTCAAACTCCAAGAGAGGAGATTCCACCTGAACATGAGGAAGAACTTCCTGACTGTGAGAGCCGTTCAGCAGTGGAACTCTCTGCCCCGGAGGGAGTGTGGTGGAGGCTCCTTCTTTGGAAGCTTTGAAGCAGAGGCTGGATGGCCATCTGTCAGGGGTGATTTGGATGCAATATTCCTGCTTCTTGGCAGAATGGGGTTGGACTGGAGGATGGCCCAGGAGGTCTCTTCCAACTCTAGCATTCTAGGATTCTATGATACATAAGGATGGGGGGCAATGACGTCCTCCGGTCCCTTCCACGGGGAGTTTCACTTCCTTTTTCCTTCTCTTCTTCTTCTTCTTCTTCTTCTTCTTGGGAACTTGCTCACGGCTTTCACCATTTTTCTTTTCTCTATTACAATTTCAATGGGTTATTGATTATCCGCGGCGCCTTTGGTGAGTAGGTACGCCACCTGATACTATTGCTCAGCCTCCATGTTTGTGTCACTGGAGTATATTCCCCCCCCCCCCCTTCGTGGGAAAGCTCGATCCCACCACCTTCGTTTCAATGAGCCCCCCTCCCCCTCCCCAAATAACCTGCTTCTCCTTTGATCTCACCTGTGTTTAAAATCAATATTAATCAGTTTTTAATAGGTTTTTAGAATCATTTTCTCGCACATGTATCCGCCCATTGTCACTGTTTATGGTAATCTTAAATCGTTAATGTATTCATATGTTTTATGTAATTGTGTTGTTGTTGTTTGTTGCATGTGTTTTCGGTTTTATTTTGCTGTAATTTGTTGATTGGGCTTGGCCTCATGTCAACCGCCCCGAGTCCCCGTTTGGGAGATGGTGGCGGGGTATTAATAAAGTTTATTATTATTATTATTGTTGTTGTTGTTATCATCTGGGTTGTTGTAGGTTTTTTCGGGCAATATGGCCATGTTCTAGAGGCATTCTCTCCTGACGTTTCACCTGCATCTATGACCGGCATCCTCAGAGGTTGTGAGGTCTGTTGCAACTAGGAAAATTGGGTTTATATACCCGTGGAATGGCCAGGGTGGGACAAAGGACTCTTGTCTGTTGGAGCTAGGTGTGAATGGGTTGTAGGTTTCTTCGGGCTATATGGCCATGTTCTAGAGGCATTCTCTCCTGACGTTTCGCCTGCATCTATGACCAGCATCCTCAGAGGTTGTGAGGTCTGTTGCAACTAGGAAAATTGGGTTTATATACTCGTGGAATGGCCAGGGTGGGACAAAGGACTCTTGTCTGTTGGAGCTAGGGGTGAATGGGTTGTTGTAGGTTTCGTCGGGCTATATGGCCATGTTCTAGAGGCATTCTCTCCTGACGTCTCTCCTGCATCTATGACCAGCATCCTCAGAGGTTGTGAGGTCTGTTGCAACTAGGAAAATTGGGTTTACATACTCGTGGAATGGCCAGGGTGGGACAAAGGACTCTTGTCTGTTGGAGCTAGGTGATTCGCAGTGGAAGCATTCACCCCTAGCCCCAACAGACAAGAGTTCTCACGCCATTTCTGCGCTGGGAGTGTTCTTGCTGCAGAAGTGAAATACAAGTATATATTTATCTTTATTTTAGTCTCTCTCCAAAACCCCACATTTCCAACATTTATTGTTTTGGTTCTTATAGTCTCTTGCTCGCTTCTCTGGTGTGCCAACGGAAAAACATTTTGTACCCGTTTTCTATTACTTTGATGGATCTTGAGTATTTTGATTTCAGTTTCCACCCTTTTCCCCGTTCCTCTGAGAAGAGAGAGCGGTCAATATCCTCAGCCCACGGAATCATGTTTTCCTGTATCTGTTCTGTTTCCGTGTTCCATTCTAATAGTTTTTGGTACATTATCTGCAGTGTAGACAATCTCCTGCAGAGAATCGTGGGCCACCCTCCCCTCTTGGCAGGGCTCGCTCTCGGTTGGGCAAGTGTTGACGTCCTTCTCAGCAGGCCGAGGCTCTTCTCCATCGGACCGCTCTTTCTTTCTCCCTTCTTCTCCGGCATTGCCTACAGCGCCAAGCGATGGTCCTTCTTGTTCAAGGAGAGACTTCTGTGCTCTGCTCCTGATAAGATTTTCCTCTCCTTTCTCTGGCAGGTAATCTCTGAAGGAACCTTCTGAAGAACACTTCCCTTCGGCTTACGACAGGAATGAAGTCGCACAGCACTCACAAGAAACAATAAGTTGGAGAAATTATATTTCAAGCTCCATAGCTGTCCATTCAAGGAGGAAAGGGAGGATTGTGATGTAAACAGTGGGGCTTGGTAATTTATTTCTTCGAGTGGACTAGAGCAATACAAGGACCGAGAAGCGGAAATCAGGAGAACATATCTGTGACCTTCTGGCATAATATTTGAATGTAAAAGAATGGAAAACTCCCATTCCTTGTCAAAATCACACACAGGGGAGAAGCGACATAACTGTGTGGAATGTGGGAAATGTTTCATCAAGAGAAGTTCTCTTACTACACATCAACGAACTCACACAGGAGAGAAGCCGTATAAATGCGTGGAATGTCGAAAGAGCTTCAGTCAGAGTGGCAGTCTGCGTATCCATCAAAGGACCCATACAGGGGAGAAGCCGTATAAATGCGTGGAATGTCGAAAGAGCTTCAGTCAGAGTGGCAGTCTGCGTATCCATCAAAGGACCCATACAGGGGAGAAGCCATATAAATGCGTGGAATGTGGAAAGAGCTTCAGGGAGAGTGGAAACCTGCGCTCCCATCAAAGGATCCACACAGGAGAAAAGCCACATACATGCATGGAGTGTGGAAGGAGCTTCAGTCACAGTAGGGCTCTGCGTATCCATCAAAGGACCCACACAGGAGAGAAGCCGTACAAATGTGTGGAATGTGGAAAGAGCTTCAGTCGGAGTTCAGCTCTGCGTTTCCATCAAAGGATCCACACAGGGGAGAAGCCACATAAATGCATGGAATGTGGAAAGAGCTTCATTCGGAGTTCAGATCTGCATATCCATCAAAGGGCCCACACAGGGGAGAAACCACATAAATGCATGCAATGTGGAAAGAGCTTCAGTCGGAGTTCAGATCTCTGTTCCCATCAAAGGACGCACACAGGGGAGAAGCCACATAAATGCATAGAATGTGGAAAGAGCTTCAGTCAGAGTGGAGAACTGCGTATCCATCAAAGTATCCACACAGGGGAGAAGCCACATAAATGCATGGAATGTGGAAAGAGCTTCAGTCGGAGTGGAGATCTGCATACCCATCAAAGGATCCACACAGGGGAGAAGCCACATAAATGCATGGAATGTGGAAAGAGCTTCAGTCGGAGTGGAGATCTGCACACCCATCAAAGGACGCACACAGGGGAGAAGACACATACATGCATGGAATGTGGAAAGAGCTTCAGTCGCAGTTGCAGTCTGCGTAGCCATCAATGGACCCACACAGGAGAGAAGCCACATAAATGCATGGAATGTGGAAAGAGCTTCAGTCAGAGTTCACATCTGCGTACCCATCAAAGGATGCACACAGGGGAGAAGCCACATAAATGCGTGGAATGTGGAAAGAGCTTCAGTCAGAGTGGGAATCTGCGTACCCATCAAAGGACCCACACAAGGGAAGATGCATCAGACAGCAAAGAGCTCACACACATCTAGAGGAGACCTGCCTGTATGTTTCGAATGGTCCCAGGCAGACAAAACATTGGGGCGATGCACAGGCTGTGACACTGTGACCAGGACTCTGCGGTGTTTTGGGGGTTGGAATGAACTACTTGCCTATGAGACAGTCTGTCCCATTGCTTGGTTCCTAGCTATATTGTTGGATTACATGAAACTCAAGATTTTACCTGTATGATCAGCTTCATATAAGATTTGTGAGTAAACTGTTTTATTGTATTATTCTGGAGTTGTTATTTGCTTGCGTGTGTCTGGATTTGGCGAGGCTGTATTGCTTTGAATCAGCAGACGGGCCTAAGAAGGTTTCACGACCTTTGCCTGCGTGGTTCTCCTGTCTCGCTCTTTCTCTCACGCTCTCAGGGATCCCGTTCGCTTTTCGCCGCACTCTCCTTGATGCCGTGTCTTTGCATATTCAGGCATTCGCATTACAGAAAACTAACAGAGTAGATGTCATAAAGTGCTCCTCCTCCTCCTCTTCCCCATAAACTAGAGCTCATAAAGAGAGGGGGGAGGGGCCATGTTTACTTCTTTCAGGAGGGAGGTCCTGAAGTGGGGAGCGGCCACGGAAAAGACCCCGTCTGTCGTCCCCAACAGCCGCGCTTGAGACGAGGGCGGGACTGAGAGGAGAGCCTCCTCTGCCAACCACAGCGCCCAGGGCGGTGTGTATCCGGAGATGCGGCTTTGTAGAGAGTCCGGTCCCGAACCGTTTGGGGCTTTCTGGGTAACGACCAGCACTTGTCCTTAGCCCAGAAGCAGACAGTGGAGCTTCCCTAATGGAGGGATTGTCCCTTCCCCGTCCGGTGCTCCAGTCCCTGGCTGCAGATCTTTGGACCAGTTGCAGCTTCTGTACTACCTTCAAGGGCAGCTCCACGGAGAGAGCCTTGCAGTAATCCAGCAAAGATGTGTACTACCATGGCCGAATCTGGCGTCTCAAGGTATGGGCGCATTGCGCACAAGTTTTAATTGTACTCAAGCTTTCGTGCCCCCCCCCCCATACCTGGGGTTCCAGGGTCAGCGATGAGTCCAGGATCACCCCCAGACTGCGAACCAGGGGAGAGTGACTCCGCCCAACACAGGCCGTCACCCCACACCCTGATCCGCCCCCCAACTGACCAGGAGTACCTCTGTTTTGTCTGGACTTACTCTCCACTTGTGAGCTCTCACCCAGTCCATCACTGGTGACAGGCACTGGTCCAGGAGCAGGGTGGCATCCTTGGCTTTGGGTGGAAAGGAGTGATAGAGTTGGGTGTCGTCGGCATACATCTGACACCAAACTCCAAAACTCTGGGTGATCTCTCCCGGCGGTTCCCTGTAAATGTTCGATCGCCCGAGGGAGAACCTTCAACCCTGAGGGACACCCCCGGCCAGGGAGTCGAACAGGAGTCCCCACCCCCAGCACCACCACCACCACCGGGGTCTGACCTTCCAGGAAGGACGGCTTGCTCTCTGCCATTGGTCAGAGGCCTTGCCATCATTGTCTGCGTGGGTACTCCACCGCCATCCCTGTTGTGTGAAGTTCCCGTTGTGTTTGTGGGAATATGAAGAGAAGACCTGTAAAGAGTTACAAGTAGCAGATACATCAAGCCTAAGACCTCCATGGACTGTGGATGAAAGTCGATATGACTGCATAATTAATGCTATTGTTTACAGTTTTAGGTTGTTGTTATTGTGATATTGTGGCATCGAATTGCTACCAGTGTTACCCACTCAGAGTCCCCCACTGTGTTACCCACTCAGAGTCCCCCACTGTTACCCACTCAGAGTACAAGGCCAGAGGCTGTGACACTGTGACCAGGACTCTGCGGTGTTTTGGGGGTTGGAATGAACCACTTGCCTATGAGACAGTCTGTCCTATTGCAAAGCTGGAGGAGGCCGTGAGAGGATTGCATTCACGTGCCTGCCTAGGAGGGGTGTGTTGTGCGTGTTTGGACTCTGCTTCTCCTTGTCCTCCACCCCTCACTCACACTGACAAGTTGTGCAAAAGCCTCACCTAAACAAGAGAAAGGACGTCCTGGTGGGAAGAGCTGTTGAGTGGTGGAATCTGCTCCCACCGGGAGTCCATAAGAGTCTCCTTTGGAGGTTTCTAAGCAGAGACGGCATGACCATCTGTTGGGTGTTCTTTGGTTGGTTGATCCTGCATGGTCTGATGAGGATTGGCCCATCCGCACACAAGCAGGCCTGACTACTGGGAGGAGGAGGAGGAGGAGGAGGAGGAGATGGGTGTCCTTCAGCCACAAGTTCTCCCTTGACCCAGTGGGCCGTGGAGTCCATCCCCGTTCTGCTCCAAGCAGCATCTCCAGCGAGAGCATCCTCCCTCCGCAGGTCGCTCTCCGGCCTCTTTTTGGGGTCATCCAGGGAGAGGAACCCCCTCTCTCCTCTCTCGGCCCTTGCCTTCTCACCCAAATATAAGAATCACAGAAGAGTAGAGTTGGGTGAGACCACGTGGGCCACCTAGTCCACCCTCTTTTTCCATGCCGGAAAAGCAGAATCCCTTGGCAGAATCCCAGCCGCCAGGTGAGCAAAGGCGCGCTCAAAGCCAAACCTCACTGGCTCTACTGCTGCGCTCAAGAAGCTTCTCACCTGCTACACTGCTGCAATTTGGTTCTCCTGTGAGCATGGAGAGGGGCAAGATGTCTGCAGGGAGATAGATAGGCCCTAACCTTCCTATACAGAATGTATTTCTTTCAATGCCAAACCTCATTGGCTCTACTGCTGCGCTCAAGAAGCTTCTCACCTGCTACACTGCTGCTATTTGGTTCTCCTGTGAGCATGGAGGGAGGCAAGATGTCTGCAGGGAGACAGATCGGCCCTAAACTTCCAATACAGAACGTATTTCTTTCAATGCCAAACCTCACTGGCTCTACTGCTGCGCTCAAGAAGCTTCTCACCTGCTACACTGCTGCAATTTGGTTCTCCTGTGAGCATGGAGAGAGGCAAGATGTCTCCAGGGAGATAGATCGGCCCTAAACTTCCAATACAGAATGTATTTCTTTCAATGCCAAACCTCACTGGCTCTACTGCTGCGCTCAAGAAGCTTCTCACCTGCTACACTGCTGCAATTTGGTTCTCCTGTGAGCATGGAGAGAGGCAAGATGTCTGCAGGGAGATAAATAGGCCCTAACCTTCCTATACAGAATGTATTTCTTTCAATGCCAAACCTCATTGGCTCTACTGCTGCGCTCAAGGAGCTTCTCATCTGCTACACTGCTGCTACTTTGTTTTCCTGTGAGCATGGAGAGGGGCAAGATGTCTGCAGGGAGATAGATAGGTCCTAACCTTCCTATACAGAATATATTTCTATCTATCTCCCTGCAGACATCTTGCCTCTCTCCATGATCACAGGAGAACCAAATAGCAGCAGTGTAGCAGGTGAGAAGCTTCTTGAGCTCAGCAGTAGAGCCAATGAGGTTTGGCTTTGAAAGAAATACATTCTGTATAGGAAGGTTAGGGCCTATCTATCCACCTGCAGACATCTTGCCTCTCTCCATGCTCACAGGAGAACAAAAGATTGGAAGCTCCTTGAGTGTAGCAGCAGAGCCATTGAGCTTCAGCAAGCTTTAAATGTTGCAAAAGGCTTAATAGCAAAAACTACATTTCTATAGAGGAAAGCAAAGGGCCTATTTAGCTCACTCTCTACCTGCAGACACCTTGTCTCTCTCCA
>NC_090032.1:23022609-23050109 GCF_037176765.1 Anolis sagrei
AGAGATGAAGAGAGGGGGCGGAGCCGTTGCAGAGGGGGTGTGGCCTACCAAAGGGCTGCCATCGGACCACTGGAAGTCCCCTTCAATGGTCCGGTCGTTCAGGCCGATCCATTGATACTCCTTGTAGCGCTCTGGAATGCCAAGAGGGCCTCGTGGTTAGTGGTGAATGTCGTGTCATGCCATTGGGGCTGAGGAACGCGCCTTCCCGGGTAGGAAGGGATCCCCCAGGAAGCGCCCCCTCCCCAAGACCCTATCTGTGAGCACGATCCTCTAGAAACCTGTGGGGGCCCTACTGTTGAGGAAGTCCTGCTCCTCGGGGGTGGCGATGCTGGCCAGGTGGGCCCCCTGTGCGCGGCACTGCGCCTCGGCCTCCTCCCAGCTCCGGCGACGTGGGAAATGTCTATAGCAGGAGCCCTGGAAGGCCTCCCAACCTGATCGGCAATGCTCCAGTTCTGGGTTAAGAAAGAAGGAAGGAAGACATGTCTTGTCGAAGCGTTTCGTTCACGGATGGAATCACCACAGTGTCATCATGCGAGTTCCAATCTCTATGGCCAATGCGATCGAGAAGCAGCTGCACCTTTTTCTTGTTTCGCCTGCATCTACGACTACTGGCACCGTCGTGTTTTAATTTATGTTAGTTAATGCTCACAGGGGGTTTTGCAGAGTGATTAGTGTCTGTTTGTCTGTGTATTTTTGCCTTTTATTGTCTATGGTAGTGGACTAATCATCAATAAACAGATCTATTTATCTGGCTGGAATTACCAGAACATTCCTGTTTTGACTTACATACACATTCAATTTTAAGAACAAACCTACAGTATTAATTGTATTTATGTTTTATTGGTTTTTAAGCTTTACATTTTGCTTTTGTCTATTTTATTTATAATGCGGCATTGAATTTTGCCTTATCTGTAGGCCGCTCTGAGTCCCCCTCAGGGCGAGACGCGTGGGATAGAAATATAGTAAATAAATAAATAATAAATACAGAACAATTCTTGTTTGTAACTTGGGGACATCCTGTATTATTATTATCTGATAATAATTGGAGAAACCCAATTTTGGTTCCACAAAACAGAGGAAGAACAGCTTGAAGAGGCCACCTCCTTTTCCTTCTGGGGTTAAAGAGCTCAAAACAGGTAAAGCACCAGAACCGAATGGTGTCAGCCCTGAATTACAATATGTAGCAAAATTTGGAAAATTGTTCTGTTACTGGTTGGAAAGTGCTATTCCTGTTTAATTGTGTGGTCCTTACTTTGAAAGTAGTTGTTATGTTTTTGTGGCTGAATGGGACAAGACTTGATTCCGTGAAAAACTAGAACAAAATGTGCTGAACGATGTCCCTCCCATGAAGTTTCTACAGCTTAATAAACTTTTCCCATGTTTTTTTTAATGATAGAACCCAATTAGGAAATGACATTTATAATCCAGGAACAAAAAAAAGTCATGTTAGATATTATTATTATTATTATTATTATTATTATTGTATTATTATATTTATAATATATTATTATGCTTATTAATGTATTTATTTTCCCATGTTTTTATGACAGAACCAATAAGGAAATGACTTTTACAACCCAGGAACAAAAATCATAGTGTGACATAGTGTTATTATATTATTATAATATTTATTTGTGTTATTATTATTATTGTATTTATAATATATTATTATTATACAGTACTTATTAATGTATTTATTTTCCCATGTTTTTATAAGGAAATGACATTTACAACCCAGGAACAATAATCATAGTGTGACATAGTGTTATTATATTATTATTATATTTGTTTGTATTATTATTATTATTAATAATAATATTATTATTAAATTTATAGTAATATAATAGATACAATTTTATTTCTAACCCATCCTCTCTCCCCAACGGGACTTAGGGCGGCTTCCAAAAGCAAAATGGCAAACATTCAATGCTATGTGCAGTATCAAAATAAGCAAATTAAGCAAAATAGGCAAATAAATTGAACAATCAAAATTAACAATTAAAATAAATAGATTAAATTGAAAAAATAAAACAACCTTAGCAAGAGAATGTAAGCAATCAGGCCTCATAAGTAACACATTAAGCATTTAGAATCTGTATCAAATCGAAGAATATAAAAATGTGGCTATTCCAATAAATTAAGGTGATCTTTGTCAGCACCATCAATTAAGATATTTCTTATTATTAGTATTGTTGTTGTTGTTGTTATCCCATGTTTCATATGATAGACCCAATTAGGAAATGGCACTAACAACCCAGGAACAAGGCTTGTGTTACAGGGATTAAAGAGTTCAAAATGGGTGAGATGCCCGGTCCGGATGGAGTCGGCCTTGAATTACGAGACCTGCCAGTAAATGCATTGGGAGGTCTTGCTGACCCTGTGCTTTGGTCAGTGGGGCCCTCAGGCCCTCCACCCACATGCACTCACCAACCTGGTAGGTACCCCCTCCGTATCCAGGTAGGCAGAGGCAAGTGAGGCACCCCCCCCCCCGTCCTCTGCTCAGGTGCTTCCGTTGCACAGGATTTTCCACAAAAATAAAGTCTTTGAAGTTTCATCAACTATTCCCATATTTTTGGGATAGAACCAATTAGGAAATGATGACATTTATAACCCAGTGTAATGAACTCATACCCTTGCTTCGTAGGCCGCAGCCTGGGAGTCAGTGAGCTGGCCTCCATGTTGGGAAGGCAGCTCAGGATAGCTGACATGTTGGTATAGGCAGAGAGGCAAGGGGAGGAGTCAGCTAACTCCTGATTGGTTCAGACCCCAAGGGGAGGAGTTGAAGGAGAGTGTAAAGAGGCTGTCATTTCTGACAGAAGGGAGAGAGAAGGATTTGATCTAGGAGAGACAGGATGAGGATTTCAGACAGGGAGGAGAGAGTTTCTGAGTGAGCTAGGAATTGGACTGTTAGGGAATAATAAGAGCAAGGGCTTCTGTATAGTTTGACTAGGGCAGTCAAAGTGAAGACTTGTTTACTTGTATCAGGACAGAATACAAGTGGGTTTATTTCCCTACAGTTTAGAGTAGTCCAGGGAAAACCTAGATACTCTGGAAGGCAGCCAGGAGCGGCTGGTCCAAGACTCGCACTGTTACATGTTACTGGATAGTGTGAGGAAAGTAGCTCACGTTAAGGAAAAGTTACTCCTTCTAAAGAAACCATTTGTGCTTCAGAAACAAACTACGCGTATGTACCTCTCAGTAGTCAGTTGTTTGCTTCAAATATTTCAATAAACCTGTTCTCTAGCCATTTCCTCGATAGAAGGGAAACTACCATTACACATCCCCTGTGTCCCTCATTCTTTATTACACCCAGGAACAAAAGCCGTGTTAGTTATTATATTATTATATTAATTATATTATTATGATTTTATTATATTTATTATTATATTATACTTATTATATTTACTTAATATTATTCTATTATTGTTATTGTTATTGTTGTTATTGTTCTAAGCTCACCGTCCTGGCAGGCATCCCCTCCGTATCCAGGTAGGCAGAGGCAGGTGAGGCGCTCCCCGTCCTCGGCGCAGGTGCCTCCGTTGAGGCAAGGCTCCTCCATCAAAAGACAGTCACCTGGAAGCAGAGCCGCCCCGTGTTGGAAATTACAACCTTCTTCAAGCCTCCTCTGCTAAGTTGTTAACCTATTTTATTCCTCTCGCTTACTGTCTTGTACGTATGTTCTGGTATGCAGCTTCCTTTGCTCTATGTTCCCTAAGAGTTTGTGGGAGGGATCTGACCTGAGGCTGCGGCTCCGACCTCGGTCTCTTAGGCTTTGGACTGCTAAGAGCAAGCACTCTTAGCCAGGTGGACAGAGATGCTCTCCAACATATCTATGTACCTGTGTGATGCTGAACACATGAAGGTTGTGAGTAAACCAGATCTGGGGTGTTTTTATTGATCTCCACATGTATTGTCAAAGGCTTCCATAGCTGGAATCACTGCGTTGTTGTAGGTTTTTCAGGCTATATGGCCATGTTCTAGAAACATTCTCTCCTGACGTTTCGTCTGCATGTATGGCAAGCATCTCTTGGGTGAATGGATGGATGGATGGATGGATAGATAGATAGATAGATAGATAGATAGATAGATAGATAGAAAAATGGATTGATGGATGGATGGATGGATAGATAGAAAGATAAATAGATGGATGGATGGATGGATGGATGGATAGATAGATAGATAGATAGATAGATAGATAGATAGATAGATAGACAGAAAATGGATTGATGGATGGGTGGGTGGATGGATAGAGAAATTGATTGGTGGATGGATGGATAGATGGATGGATAGATGGATGGATGGATGGGTAGATAGATAGACAGACAGACAGACAGACAGACAGATAGATAGATAGAAAAATGGATTGATGGATGGATGGGTGGGTGGATGGATAGATAGAGAAATTGATTGGTGGATGGATGGATAGATGGATGGAAGAAAGGATGGATAGATAGATAGATAGATAGATAGATAGATAGATAGATAGATAGATAGAGAAATGGATTGATGGATGGATGGATGGATGTATAGATAGAGAAATTGATTGGTGGATGGATGGAAGGAAGGAAGGAAGGAAGGAAGGAAGGAAGGAAGGATGGATGGATAGATAGAGAAATGGATTGATTAATGGATAGGTGGGTGGATGGATGGATGGATAGATAGAGAAATTGATTGGTGGATGGATGGATGGATGGAAGAAAGGAAGGAAGGAAGGAAGGAAGGAAGGAAGGAAGGAAGGAAGGATGGATGGATAGATAGAGAAATGGATTGATTAATGGATGGGTGGATGGATGGATGGATAGATAGAGAAATTGATTGGTGAATTGATGGGTGGATGGATGGATGGAGAGAGGGAGGGAGAGAGAGAAATGGATTGATGAATGGTTGGATGGATGGAAGGGTGGATAGACAGATAGATAGATAGAGAAATGGATTGATGAATTGATGGATGGATGGATGGATAGATAGATAGAAAGATAGATAGATAGATGCAGGTAAAACGTCAGGAGAGAATGCTTCCAGAACATGGCCATATAGCCCAAAAAACCTACAACCCAGATCTCCACTTGGTTGTGAATGTCATTTTCCTAAATCCCAAAGGTCAAAGGGGGGACGCCACTGAACGATGGGCCCCGATCCTCCTGCCGTTTGGCCCCTTGACAGAAGAAGGTGACCCCGCTGGCCCAAGGCCGGTCTCCTCTTGGCTTTCTGCCTGTTGCTCCTCTCCCAGAAGTCTTGGATTCGGGACCAGAGATTCCTTTGTGGTTTCTCGGACCCCAAAGCCATGAATGGGAAACAGGGCAGCCCTCCTCCCGCCCACCTTCCTCTCCAAAACAGGCTAATTTGGCCCTTTCGTGGGTCTCTCTCTGTGTTATGTTGTGCCCTCGATTTGGCTCCAATATATCATCTATTTTCTAATATTATCTATTATTATTGTTGTTGTTGTTGTTGTTCATTCGTTCAGTCGTATAGATGGATGGATGGATAGACAGACAGACAGATAGATTAATGGATGGATGGATGTATAGATTGATTGATGGATGGATGGATGGATAGATAGCCAGATAGATAAATAGATGGATGGATAGATGGATGGATGGATGGATGGATGGATGGATGGATTGATGGATGGATAGATAGCCAGATAGATAAATGGATGGATGGATGGATAGATTAATGGATGGATGGATGGATGGATAGATAGATAGATAGATAGATAGATAGATAGATGATAGATGTGTTTTTTTCATTCGTTCAGTCGTCTCCGACTCTTCGTGACCTCATGGACCAGCCCACGCCAGAGCTCCCTGACAGTTGTCACCACCCCCAGGTCCTTCAAGGTCAGTCCAGTCACCTCAAGGATACCATCCATCCATCTTGCCCTTGGTCGGCCCCTCTTCCTTTTTCCTTCCATCATTATTATTATTATTATTATTATTATTATTATTATTATTATTTCTATATATAACAACAACAACAGGTAGCCACTTTGAGCCTCCTTTGTGGAGAGATAAGGCGGGGTGTAAATAATAATAATAATAATAATAATAATAATAATAATAATAATAATAGCCACTTTAAGTCTCCTTTGTGGACAGAAAAAAATGGATATTAATAATAATAATAATAATAATAATAATAATAATAATAATTAGATAGCCACTTTGTGTCTCCTTTGTGGGGTATAAATAATAAAAATAATAATAATAATAATAATAGATAGCCACCTTGAGCCTCCTTTGTGGAGAGAAAAATTTGGATAATAATAATAATAATAATAATAGAGGCCATGCCAATCCACTTTTTAAATGTAATTTGGAAACTCATAATATAATATTATGTATAGAAATAATAATAATATATTATAATAATATAATAATAATAATAATTGGCTATGCCAATCCACTTTTTAAATGTAATTTGGAAACTCATAATATAATATTATGTATAGAAATAATAACAATAATAATAATAATAATAATAATATAATGATAATAATAATAATAATAGGGGCTATGCCAATTCACTTTTCTAATGTAATTTAGAAAATCATAATATAGTATTATATATAATAATAATAATAATAACAATAATAATGCATTCCAATACTGCAAATTGATAGCTGCTTTGAGCCTCCTTTGTGGAGAGAAAAAAATGGATATAAATAATAATAATAATAATAATAATAATAATAATAATAATAGCAGCTCTTTGGAAGACCTTCCGGGTCAAAGGGCAGGCCTGGCAAAATGGGGATCCCTATATGACCCTATACCTCCCCCCCCCCCCCCAAAAGGCCCTTTTCCGTGGCCGTGTCAATCCGGAGCCGGAAGTGTTGTGTTGTGTTGTGAGTGTTAGTGGGTGAGCGTGGAAAGCGAAGGCATGCAAGACGCGGAAAGAGAGAGAGAGACGCAAAACGTGGTCGCGAGACAGACGTTGTTTCGTTCTTTTCGAAGGTCCGGTCCCCCATCCCGCCCGTTCCTTCTCGTTTTTTCAGGGAAAGAGTCGTTAAAACACTTCACAGAAGTAGGAGAGGCTTCCTTGGTCCGAGAGAAAGGGAGCGGTCAGTTAGTCCGGTTAGAAGGAAGGGCCGGTCAAGACTGCGGCCACGGTCAGCGTGGCTACAAAGACCCCGAGGTTACCTGAGGCGACCCCTCCGCCCGCTGCCCGGCTGCCTAAACTGGCCCTTTGGGTGGGCAGAAGGGGCCGAGCGCTGGTCAAGCGGTCAGCAAAGGATGACCGGGTCAAGGAGGAACGGCCAGAGAGGTCTTCTTCTTCTTCCTCTTCGGTGGACGTTGGACCTGAATCTTCTTGGCTTGGGGTCGAGTGGTCACTTGGGGTCAAGCCTGTGGTCAATGGGTCAATCAAGGTCGAGGGGTCATTTTCCTGCTCTTGGTCATTGTTGTTGTGTCGACCCAAACTGACCACAGCAGCGGTCACCACTTCATCATTGTTATGATGACCCAAACTGACCACAGCAGCGGTCACCACTTCAACATCATCGTTATGATGACCCAAACTGACCACTACATCATCGCCATCGTGATCCAAACTGACCATACTAGTGGTCACTACTTCATCATCATCATCATCATCATCATCATGGTCCAAACTGACCATAGCAGCGGTCACTACTTCATCCTCATTTTCATCGTGATGACCCAAACTGACCATAGTCACAGTGGCTGCAGCCGGCTGAAGCCACACTGGACCAATGCGCTTCTGGCCATTCCGAACACTGGAAGGCTTGACCGTCGGGGCCCCGGAAGCCTCTTCTTCATCAGTGGCCGGAGTGGTCCTTTGAAGAGGGAGGCCACCTATATCTTCCTCCTGAGACTGACCGTAGTGGACAGAGGCCTCCTTCTCCATCTGCTCCAGAGGGAGGATGGACAAGGCTTCGGAGGGGTCACCTTTGGGGTCGCGACCCCCTCCCTGTGCCCCCGCATCATCCTCATCATCCTCGTCGTGGGGTCCACTCTCCTCCTCGGAGATGCTGCTGTTGTTGTTGCTAGGAGACGGAGAGGCCTCGCTGCTGACCACTTGGACCGCTGTGGGGTCCACAGTCCCAACAAGAAGGTCTTCTTCATCATCATCATCTTCATCATCATCCTCATCCTCCTCCTCATCATCTTCCTCTTCTTCCTCTTGCAGGGGGTGCATCATCCACTCGTCCTCCGAATCGAACTCTCCTCCGTCCTCCTCGGGGCCGGGCTCCTCCTCTGCAAAGACACAAAAAGGGGGGTGGGGCAAGTGAGGTCATCAAGACCCTGTCCCAAATTACATGGAAGGCCCTCAATGATCTCACATGCCCCACATTTGCTTGGGGGGGGGGGGGGTTCCTGATTTTGTTCTCCTCCTGTGAGCATGGAGAGAGAGAGACAGGGAGATAAATAGAGATAGATAGGTAGGTAGATAGGTAAATATGGAGGGGGGAAGGAAGGTATCTCCCTAGAAAGATAGAGAGATAGGTTGGTAGGTAGGTAGGAAGATATGTAGATAAACAGATAGATAGATAGATAGATAGATAGGGAGCGTAGCTCAATAGGTAGACAGATATGTAGACAGGTAGGTATGTAGATAGATAGATAGATAGATAGATAGATAGATAGGTAGGTAGGTAGGTAGGTAGGTAGGTAAGTAGATAGGAACTTAGGTAGGTAGGTAGGTAGGTATGTAGATAGATAGATAGATAGATAGATAGATAGATAGATAGATAGATATAGATAGAGAGCGTAGCTCAATAGGTAGACAGATAAGACAGGTAGATAGATAGATAGATAGATAGATAGATAGATAGATAGATAGATAGATAGGTAGGTAAGTAGATAGGAACATAGGTAGGTAGGTAGGTAGGTAGGTATGTAGATAGATAGATAGATAGATAGATAGATAGATAGATAGATAGATATAGATAGAGAGCGTAGCTCAATAGGTAGACAGATAAGACAGGTAGATAGATAGATAGATAGATAGATAGATAGATAGGTAGGTAGGTGGGTGGGTGGGTGGGTGGGTGGATATGTAAATATGGAGGTAGGTAGGAAAGTATCTTCCTAGACAGATAGAGAGATGGGTAGGTAGGTAGGTAGGTAGGTAGGTAGGTAGGTAGGTAGGTAGGTAGGTAGATAGATAGAGAGGGAAATGGATTGGTGAATGGATGGACGGGTGGACAGATAGATAGAGAGAGAGAGAGAGAGAGAGAGAGAGATAAATGGATTGGTGAATGGATGGATGGATGGATGGATAGACAGACAGACAGACAGATGGATTGGTGGATGGAAGGATGGAGAGAGAGAGAGAGAGAGAGAGATTGGTGGATGGATGGATGGATGGATGGAAGTGTGGCTGGATAGCTAGCTATGGAATGTAGATCAATCGATAGACTAGATAGATACACAAGATACACAGGTAGAGAGATATGTAGATAGATAGATAGATAGATAGATAGATAGATAGATAGATAGATAGAGTGAATAACAGATAGACAGATACATACATGGTTAAATGGTTAGATGGATAGATAGATAGATAGGGAGCTATATAGATAGAGTGAACGTCAGATATGTAGGTAGATGGATGGATGGATGGGCGGATGGCTAGATAGATTTATAGATAGATAGACAGACAGACAGACAGATAGGGAGCATACAGACAGATATGTAGGTGTGGATATGTAGGGCCAGTCTAGGCAGACCGATAGACAGGTAGGTAGGTAGGTAGGTAGATGGATAGACAGACAGATAGTTATGTAGGTAGATAGATGAATTAATAGACGGACAAAGAGGGAGACACACAGACAAGTAGATAGGTAGGTAAGTATGTAGGTAGATAGTTAGGCAGGTAGAGAGATGGATAGGTAAACAGACTACCTAGAAGCGTAGTTCCTTCCCTCAAGTCTTGTGTGAGGCTTCCCAATCTGGGCTCTGCTCCTGTCCGTGGAGGCTGCGCGTGGGCTCTGCTGCTGTGCGCAAGGAGCTTCCGCTCTGCTAAACTGTTGCCGCTTTCCCTTTCTTAACTGCTTCCTCCACCAGGAAGGATTTGCCCCTCCCCAAATGCCCCCCCCTCCCCATCCCTTCCTCCCTTGCTTACCTGTGTGCAGGTGTCCCTCTGCGCAGCCCGGGTACCCCGCTTCCCGGCCGGAGATGGCGAGGCGGCAACCCCCTTTGCCCCCCGGGTGGTGCTCCCCGGGGGGTTCCTCGGTCTGGTGGGGACCCTCTTGGGGGGGCGCCTCCTGGGGGAGGGGCACGGCGTAGATGGCCCCCCGGGACTCCTTGGCCGGGCCGGACTCCATGGCGGGGGGCAGGTGCAGCTCCTCCATCCGCTCCGTCACCGTCACGATCTCGGACTCGGCTGCTGGAGCTTCGGGCGCTGCCGGGCTCTCTTCTGCGTTGAGCCATTCCCCCCCAAAAAGGAAGAAAGCGTTTTAGAAATGGTAAATCGGCAACATCCATCTCCCTGCAGACATCTTGCCTCTCTCTGAAGTCGAGCATGCCCCCCCCGCTAACAAGGGATGGTGACTTATAGTTCTGCAAAGGACAAAGGTACCATACTGCACAATAGGGGTTAAATCTTGGTCAATTTGCCAAGACCCTAACAACAGTGAGGACCCCACGAGGCTTTGGGAATAGCTAGACCTTGGGGTCTCTGCCTCTCTCTCAAGAGAGAGCTGTAGTTTTCCAAGGACCATGGGACCGGCTTCCATCCCAGCGCTGCAGGGCTTTGTGCCTTGGCCCAGTGGAACTCCATAGACTCCCTTTGGTGGCTTTTTGAATTCTGCGACATTCCTGGACTTCGCTCTCTTCAAGGACTCGCTCTCTACCCATGAACTTTCTCCAAGACAACTTATGAATTCATGCTGTGTCTTGATATCGTCTGCTTTTTATAATTGGTATTATTAATCTCTCTCTGGGGTCCCGGATGGGAAGATAGCTGCCTATGATTTCCCTGTGTATAATTTCTATATGGTTCTTATGTTTCCTTGTATTCCTGACCCTTTGCCCCTTCTCCCTCCAAAGAAATACGCAAGGGAACCCCCTGGACTTCAGAAACAAAAGCCATTAGTGGTTACTGAAACCTCCCGCCAAAGACACACTTGCATGGATAAAAGAAGGAGATTCTTATCTCTAGCCTCAGAAGATGGCCCACTAGAGTAAAGAATTGTTTGACAAAGGGGAAATCTTCTGCTTTGCCTTTGTTTACTTAGCATTAGCCTCAGGCTGCCATCACTGTTCTCCTGTCTCACAGCCAGTAAGGATCAGGATATTTTTACACATGTTGATTCACAACACTCATGAACGCAATAGATCGGCCCTGTTTGAGCTTTTTGTCTCAGGCCACATGGCATTTCCTTTGTTTAAAGACTCCTTTCCCAGATTCCTTTGTGCTCCCTCATCCCGCCTCGCTCTCTCCTGATTGGCTGTCGCCACCAGGTGGCAGAGGTCTCCCCATTGGATCCTACAGACCACTGGAGCTTCCTGATTGGTCCAGAGGCACCGGGGGCGGGAGGGCTGCCTCCCAGCTGTTCGCCCATTGCCCAATCATGGCGGGGAACAACAGGGAAGCTGGGGCGGGGAGTTTGAACTCTGCAACTTTGAATTTACTATAAATATGACTGCATTGGTGTAATCTCCTCATGCTTAGCTTTGGCAAATGATTGCAGCTCTGCATCCGTTTCAGCTGAATCGCAATAAACTTGGATGGCTTTTCTTCAACTGGTGAGACTTTTCATTGGGAAATCAGGGGAAAATATGGGATGCTTCTCTGTCTCGCCAGGGAAAAAGAACTCTTTGATGAGTCTAATTGGTCTCTGTCTCCTGGCAAAGACCCCTAAATTTTAGCTCTACATCAGGCTCAGGGCTTGCCGTGTGCTCAGATATTACAAAACATCAGTCTAACGTACACATGACTCTCTATCTCCTTTTTGAGGACTCTAAACCTCGATTCTGCCCATCTCTCCCCTTGTTGAGGACTATACACTTGTGCAGGATGTGGCCGACGTCCAACAGGAAGCAGGAAGTGCCGTTACGTAACACCCGCGATCAGGGAGGGAATACGGGACGAGGGCTCACCTCGGAAGCAGAAGACGTCGTATCTGCCGGTCTGTGGGTCCGGGAAGCCGGTCTGGTTGCGGAAGCGGAAGAGGGTCTTGACCCCAGGGACCGTCCCCCCGCACTTCTCCCGTGGGGTCACGATGGGGTAGCGGGCGCTGCCGTCGGCCAGCCAGCCGGGGTTGCAATGGTCCAGGCCTTGGCTCCAGGCCGCGTAGAGCTGGCCGGTGGTGGCCACGGACGCCCCCAGCGCCTCGCACGCCTCCCGACCCTCCGGCCACGAGAACCGCTGCGGAGAGCTGACCACGAAGAGCTCACCTGCAATAGACAGAAGGGTCAAGAAGATGGGTGGGGGGGGGGGACACATTAAACATTATAAAACACCACAAAAGCAATAAAAAAGCATCATTAACATCTCATTATCATCAAGAAAGGCCAGGTAAACTACAAATCCCAACAGGCCAGCCCCCCCCCCCATCTCCTTCCCGCTGACCGTAGAGCTCCTCCACGTAGCAGTAGACGTCGTACTGGTCTTCGGGGTCGACGACGCCGTAGTTGCGGACGCCGGGGAAGCTCTCCATGTCGCCGTAGCAGGCCTCCCTCGGGGTCTGGATGGGGTACCTGCGCCAAATTGGGGGGGGGGGGACACAGGCTCACCTTTCCCATAATTAGGGTGCACACCAGATTTGCATAATATGGTAATCATCAGGGCTGGTCCCACATTCTATCTATATAAAAATGCTCTGGTCGTCATTCGTCCCTTCAAAACAAAAGGACCAATGAACGAAATCACACCCACAACACAAGGAGTGGCCAGCACTCAAAAAATTATGATTTTGTCATTTGGGAGTTGTAGTTGCTGGGATTTATAGTTCACCTACAATCAATATCTATATATATAAAAATGCTCTGTGCATCATGAGTCCCTTAAAAACAAAAGAACCAATGAACGGAATCACACCAAATTTGGCCACAAAACTTCTCACAACACAAGGAGTGACTATCGCTCAAAAAATGATGATTTTGTCATTTGGGAGTTGTAGTTGCTGGGATGTATAGTTCACCTACAATCAATATCTATATATATAAAAATGCTTGGTGCGTCATTACTCCCTTAAAAACAAAAGGACCAATGAGCGAAATCACACCAAATTTGGCAACAAAACGTCTCACTACACAAGGAGTGACCATCACTCACAAAATTAGGATTTTGTCATTTGGGAGTTGTAGTTGCTGGGATTTATAGTTCACCTACAATCAAAGAGCATTCTGAACACCACCAACGATGGAGTTGAACCAAACTTGGCACACAGGCCTCCCATGACCAACAGAAAATACTAGACGCATATGGTGGGCATTGACCCTGAGTTTGGGAGTTGTAGTTCACCTACATCCAGAGATCACTGTGGACTCAAACAATGATGGATCTGGACCAAACTTGGCATGAATATTCCATATGCCTAAATATGAACACAGGTGGAGTTTGGGGGAAATAGACCTTGGCATTTGGGAGTTGTAGTCACTGGGATTTATAGTTCACCTATAATCAAAGAGCATTCTGAACCCCACCAATGATGGAATTGAACCAAACTTGGCACAAAGTTCTTCCATGACCAACAGAAAATACTGGAAGGGTTTGGTGGGCAGTGTCCTTTGGTTTTGGAGTTGTAGTTCACCTACATCCAGAGATCACTGTGGACTCAAACAATGATACATCTGGATCAAACTTGGCATGAATACTCAGTATGCCCAAATGTGAATGCTGGTGGAGTTTGGGGGAAATAGAATCTTGGCATTTTGGAGTGGTAGTTGCTGGGATTTATAGTTCACCTACAATCAGAGCATTCTGAACCCCACCAATGATAGAATTGGGCCAAACCTCCCACACAGAACCCCCATGTGGGCCACAGCAACGCGTGGCAGGGGACGGCTAGTATACTATAACGTATGAATTAGATTCTTACGCCCTATAGCACAGTATAGTATCAAGCGTGTAATTCAGGTGACGGCACGGGGCTCCCACCTGACGGTCTGGTCGGCGATCCACCCGGCGTCGCACTGCTCGTATCCGCTCAGGTAGGCCGCGTAGAGCTGCTCGGGGCTGGCGATCTGGGCTTCGATGCGGGCGCAAGCCTCCTGGGCCTCTGCAAAGGTGTACGCGTAACGGGAGGAGCCTTCTCGGTAGAGGAACACCACCCCTGCCAGGTGGGACGGGACGAGACGGGACAAGAAGGGAGACAGGTACAGCGTTGGATATACCTGGACTGAAGGGTCAGCGGGACTTAGGTCCAACTTCAGCCCTCCCGCCAGGTGATTTGGACTTAACTCCCACCCTTCCTAACAGCCAATAGTAATAGTAATAGTAATAATAAATTATATTATAATAAAAATATAAATATCTGAACATGAGGAAGAACTTCCTGACTGGGTTTGGGGGTGATTGACCACGACACCCGGGAGTTATAGTTCACCTGTATTCGGAGAACATCGAACCCATCTGATGATGGATCTGGACCAAACTTGGCACACAAATTCAGTATGGGAATACTGGTGGATACTGGGAATACTGCTGGACTTTGGGGGTGACTGACCTTTAACTCTGGGAGTTATAGTTCACCTGTATTCCATGAGCCCTCTGAACCCCACCAGTAATGGTTCTGGACCAAACTTGCACGAACCCAACGCTGCCAACGTGGCATACTGGTGGACTTTGGGGTGAGTTATAGTTCACCCGCATTCAGAGAACACTGAACCCAGCACAGAGAATACTGAACCCAGGGATCTCAACCAAACTTGGCACACAGACTCAACATGGCCAAGTATGCATACTGGTGGGGTCCAAAGAGAGTTGACCTTAGGATATGGGAGTTGTAGTTCACCCTTGTCCAGGGAGCACTGAAGCCAGCCGATGATGGATCTGGACCAAATTTGGCACACAGACCCAACACGGCCAACTGTGAATATTGGCAGGGTTTGGGGGTCATTGCCCTGGGAATCTGGGAGTTGTAGTTCACCCTTACCCAGCCAAGGATGGATCTGGACCAAACTTAGCACACACCTCCAACATGGCCAACTGTGCATACTGACCTTTGACCTTGACCTCCAGGGTGTCGTGCCCATCCTCGATGCCGTGCTGGACGTCACACCGGAAGATTCCGGAGTCGTTTGTCCGCAGCTGGTCAAGGGTCAGAGTAGCGTCCGAGGGGTCGTCCAGGTAGAAAGGCAGCGCCGCCCGGCCTTCGTAGCCCGGCCCCAGCTTGACCTTTGCCCCCCGGGCCACCAGCACTTCCGCCTCCCACCCTTCCCAGAGGAAGGACCACTTCACCCGGGGCGGGCCAGGCGGAGTGGCCATCGGGCGGAGGAAGGTCACGCGGCAGGGAAGGGTCAAGCTGCCGGCCAGGACCGCCTTGGGAGGGGGGTGCCGTGTGATGGAGACCCTCAGGGCCTTGAGGTCATCTAGAAGGGGCAAGCCAAGGGAACAGGGTCCTTTCATCATCATCATCATCATCATCATCATCATCTGCTGGAAATAGCAACCTTCTACGAGTCTCCTATACTAGGTATTTGTTGTTATGTATATAATTGTGATTTTTATTATGTGTATAATTGTGATTTCTGACTATGTTGTATGCAGTTTCCCTTCACTCTATATGTTTGAGGTTGTGGGAGGGGCTGCAGATCTGGGCTTATTCAGACTGAGACTCCGTTTCAGAAGCCAGTACAGTGCGTGTTAGGGTTATACTAGATATTTGTTATTATGTATATAATTGTGATTTTTGTATGCAGTTTCCTTTCACTCTATATGTTTGAGGTTGTGGGAGGGGCTGCAAATCTGGGCCTATTCAGACCGAGACTCCGTTTCAGAAGCCAGTACAGTGCGTGTTGGAGTTTGCATCCGAAGCAGGACAGTTTAATGTGGAGTCTGTATTGAGTCAGTGTTCAGTAATGCATTAGACCAGTGGTTCTCAGTGGCCTGTGGGTCCCTCCCCAGGTGTTTTGGCCTTCCACTCCCAGGAATCCTAACAACTGGCTGGGATTTCTGGGAGTTGTAGCTCAAAACACCTGGGGAGGGAGCCACAGGCTGAGAGCCATTGTGTTAGACTGGGAGAGTGAAGACGAGACTGGAGCAGAAGGCTTTCGAGAACAGACTGTTTAAACTCTGAAGCAAGAAACAAGCTCCCTCTATGCCGAGTACATAAAGGTTGGTGAGTAAATCAACTCTGTTGATTTACTTATTTTTGGTCTCTTGATAACACGATATAATTTTATGGGAGAGTTGATGTTTTTTGGGCAACTGCAATCACACTTCTGAAGATCTGCTATGTACGAGGGTTGAATGAAAAGTAATGCCTCCCCCTTCGTAACTTCTCAACAGATAGCAGGACTGGTATGCAGCAGGTACTGGCTTGTTCAGTAGACTCTCCTCTACAGTTCCATTTTAGCAGGAAGCCTTCACATTGAATGGTTGTGTTGTTAAAGTGCAAAGTATGGAACCTTGCACAGACGGTCGGTCAATGCGACTTCAGTAACGTATGCAGCAGGTACTGGCTTGTTCAGTAGACTTTCCTCTACAGTTCCATTTTAGCAGGAAGCCTTAGCACTGAAGACGCATTCACGACCGTCAGTGCAGGTTTCCATACTTTGCACTTTAACAACACAAGCGTTCAATGCGAAGGCTTCCTGCCAAAATGGAACTGTAGAGGAGAGTCTACTGAACAAGCCAGTACTTGCCACATACGTTGCTGAAGGTGCGTTAACCAACCGTCTGCGCAGGGTTTGAAACTTCGCACTTTAACAACACAACCGTTCAATGTGAAGGCTTCCCGCTAAAATGGAACTATGTAGAGGAGAGTCTACTGAACAAGCCAGTACCTGCCGCATACCAGTACTGCCATCTGTTGAGGAATTACGAAGGTGGAGGCATTACTTTTCATTCAACCCTCGTATATATTGTGCATTGGCATATCTGTGTTCCTGACAGTTCGGAGAGATAATCAGGGATATCAGTCTAACAACTGAGAGGCCTGGTTTGCAAAGACATCAACAAAGAAGCAAAATGTTTACCTGTGTTTTCCCTGGAGGAGGGGAACCCGGCCGCAAGTGGGGCGAGCGGGGCCACGGCGGAGAAGAAGGCCAGCAGCAAAGCCATCATGGCACCTGGCGGGGGGGGGGAGAGAGAGAGGGGGCAGAGGGTGGGTTGCTCGGAAGTCGCATCTGCATGGAAGGCGGAACAGGCTCCTATCAATCTACTCACACTTGCATGTTTTCAAAGTGCTAGGAGCTGGGGCTAACAGTGGGAGCTCACCCCGCTCTCCGGATTCGAACCACCAACATTTTGGTCAGCGGGTTCCACAGATCAGCGGTTTAACCCACTGTGCCACCGGGATCTCCTGGTGTCTCTATAGATATAGTGTCGTGTCCTAGATTTGGAAGGGACCCCCACAAGTCCACTCCACTCTCAACGGCAAGTCGGGTGTTGGTAACTCAGGAACAACCTTTATCTGTATATATATATATTAAATAGATATTGTAATACTGTGATATGATAGATGTGGAAGGGGCCCCGTTCTTAACTGTGAGTCGTTTTTGAGTCAGACGTTTGTAACTCAGGGATGGCATATATCTATGTATGTCAGACTGTAGGATCTCTATGGCAATATTAAATAAGCACTCACAAGCTGGTTCTGCTTTGAAATGGATATATTGCTTGTATCTCTGCAGCAAAGGAAGACACTGCTGACTTTTCCCCACCACCACTTCCTTTTAGACACCTTTCGTGCCCATCTCCCCCTCTTCTCAGTTTCCTTATTTAGAGATTGTTGCTTCACAAGTTCCAACACAAGGTTTCTAGCGTCCTCTCCTGGCTTCAAAATGTCACAGAGAGGGAACTGATTCAGCCAGGGTGATTCAGTCAGAAGGCACGGAGGGAATTTGTGATGTCTTCATGCCTCAGAAATTGACTCCTGACAATGTATCTGTCTCTATCCTTCTACCTATCTATATATATGAAATAGACGTAGTATCCCGGATTTGGAAGGGACCCCCAAAGGCCACCCAGTCCAGCCCCGTTCTTAACTAGGAGTCATTTATCGGTCGGATGTTTGTAACTTGAGGACATCCTGTATATATATGTGTGTGCGTGTGTTTACGAGAGAGATATAGTATCCCAGATGTGGAAGGGGCCCCCAAAGGGCATCCAGTCCAGCCCCGTTCTTAACTATGAGTTGTTTTTGAGTCAGATGTTTGTAACTCGGGGATGGCATATATCTATGTATCTGTCTCTATCTCTCTACCTATCTATCTATATATGAGATAGTTGTAGTATCTTGGATGTGGAAGGGGCCCCCAAAGGCCACCCAGCCCAGCCCCGTTCTTAACTAGGAGTCATTTATCGGTCGGATGTTTGTAACTTGAGGACATCCTGTATATATATGTGTGTGCGTGTGTTTACGAGAGAGATATAGTATCCCAGATGTGGAAGGGGCCCCCAAAGGGCATCCAGTCCAGCCCCGTTCTTAACTATGAGTCGTTTTTGAGTCAGATGTTTGTAACTCGGGGATGGCATATATCTATGTATCTGTCTCTATCTCTCTACCTATCTATCTATATATGAGATAGTTGTAGTATCTTGGATGTGGAAGGGGCCCCCAAAGGCCACCCAGCCCAGCCCCGTTCTTAACTAGGAGTCATTTATCGGTCGGATGTTTGTAACTTGAGGACATCCTGTATATATATGTGTGTGCGTGTGTTTACGAGAGAGATATAGTATCCCAGATGTAGAAGGGGCCCCCAAAGGGCATCCAGTCCAGCCCCGTTCTTAACTATAAGTTGTTTTTGAGTCAGATGGTTGTAACTCAGGGATGGCGTATATCTATGTATCTGTCTCTCTCTCTCTCTCTCTATCTATATATATGAGATAGTTGTAGTATCTTGGATGTGGAAGGGCCCCCCAAAGGCTACCCAGTCCAGACCCGTTCTTAACTGTGAGGCATTTGTGAGTCAGATGGTTGTAACTCAGGGATGCCGTGTATCTTTCTACCTATCTATGTATATAAGATAGATGTAGTAGTCTGTATTTGGAAGGGCTCCCCAAAGGCCATCCAGTCCAACCCCGTTCTTAACTAGGAGTCATTTATCGGTCGGATGTTTGTAACTTGAGGACATCCTGTATATATATGTGTGTGCGTGTGTTTACGAGAGAGATATAGTATCCCAGATGTAGAAGGGGCCCCCAAAGGGCATCCAGTCCAGCCCCGTTCTTAACTATAAGTTGTTTTTGAGTCAGATGGTTGTAACTCAGGGATGGCGTATATCTATGTATCTGTCTCTCTCTCTCTCTCTCTATCTATATATATGAGATAGTTGTAGTATCTTGGATGTGGAAGGGCCCCCCAAAGGCTACCCAGTCCAGACCCGTTCTTAACTGTGAGGCATTTGTGAGTCAGATGGTTGTAACTCAGGGATGCCGTGTATCTTTCTACCTATCTATGTATATAAGATAGATGTAGTAGTCTGTATTTGGAAGGGCTCCCCAAAGGCCATCCAGTCCAACCCCGTTCTTAACTAGGAGTCATTTATTGGTCGGATGTTTGTAACTTGAGGACAGGCTGTGTATATATATCATACATACATACACGTGTGTGTGTGTGTGTGTGTGTTTATGAGATAAATATGGTATCCTAGATGTGGAAAGGGCCCTCAAAGGCCATCCAATCCAGCCCCGTTCTTAACTAGGAGTCATTTGTCAGTCGGATGTTTGTAACTCAGGGGCGGCATGTATCTGTCTATTTATCTATGATTATGAGATAGATGTAGTAGTCTGTATTTGAAAGGGCCCCCCAAAGGCCACCCAGTCCAGCCCCGTTCTTAACTAGGAGTCATTTATCGGTCAAATGTTTGTAACTTGATGAATGGATATATACACACACACACACACACGTGTGTGTGTGTTTATGAGATAAATATGGTATCCCAGATGTGGAAGGGGCCCCCAAAGGCCACCCAGTCCAGCCCCGTTCTTAACTAGGAGTCATTTGCAAGTCCGGTGTTTGTAGCTCAGGGACAGCCTGTGCTAGCCCTATTGAGAGGGATAGAGCCCACCACTTTGGGCCCTTTACAGTTCGGACTGCAGTCTGGAGCGGACGGCCTCCGCTTGCTTCTGAGGAGGATCCGGGCCAAGGAGGCCCGAGGACAACAACAAAGAGGCCTTTGTGCTGACCTTTCCTTGGAACCAGACGTCCTCTTCTCCGCTCCATTGAGCCACGAAAGAGAGGATTTATCTGTCTGCCCTTCCTTCCTTCCTTCCCTCCCTCCTTCTTTCCCTCCTTCCTTCCTTCGTTCACTGCCTTTGCCTTTGGAAAAATATCATTATTTTCATTGAGAATCCCTGAAACGTCCTTTGTGAAAGCGTTCACAAGTGGAACCCTCCGTTACGCTGAGCTAGACATATATATATAACGTTATTTGAAATATGTTTGTGTGTATAAGAAATATATATATATATATACACACACACACAATACATATATAAGAATTATATATATTATAATAATATATATATATATATATATATATATATATATATAGAATCCTAGAGGGAGGAATATATATATATATAGGAATATAACAGTATTAGATATATATATTAGAATAATATATATATTATATACAAGTCACCTCTGGACTGAGAGGGGAGGTGTGAGTGTATATGTATATGTGTATATATATATATATATATATATATATATTAGAATAATATAGTATATTATATTATTATATATAATATATATAGGAATGTAACACTATTATAGCTATTATATATATTTGAATAAAATATATATTATGTATATATATATATATATAATATTATATATGGTATATATATATATATAGGAATATGACAGCATTATATATATATATATATATATATATATATAATTTTAATTTTTTATTTTATTGAGATATTCATTCCATTAATATATATATATATTATTTAATATGCTAATTTATATATATATAATTTTTAAATTTTTATTTTATTAAGATATTCATTCCATTTACATATATATATATAATTTAATATTCTAATTTATATATATATATAATTTTAAAATTTTATTTTATTGAGATATTCATTCCATTAATATATATATATATTATTTAATATTCTAAATTATATATATATAGAATTTTTAATTTTTATTTTATTGAGATATTCATTCCATTTATATATATATATATATATATATATATATATAATTTAATATTCTAAATTATATATATTATTTTTAAATTTTATTTTGAGATATTCATTCCATTAATATATATATATATATTATTTAATATTCTAATTTATATATATATAATTTTTAAATTTTATTTTATTGAGATATTTATTCCATTAAAATATATATATATATTATTTAATATTCTAAATTATATATATATATAATTTTTAATTTTTATTTTATTGAGATATTTATTCCATATATATATATATATATATATATATATATATATATATATATATATTCTATTTTATATATTCTATTAATATATGATTTCACTTTGATTGCAGTGTTGCGTTGACCCTCGAACGTTGTCGTTTGATGTCAATTGGTGTTGTTTACTGATTTTGGTTAATTTCGCTGTGTTGGGTATGTTGTGTGTTGCACTATTGTTGCTTTGGAAGCTGCCCCATTTTTGCACTATTTTTGGAAGATATTAGTATTATATTATAATTAACATTATTATATTATATTATATTACATTATATTCCATTTTAATCCCACTCCCACCCGGTGTCCCTTGCAACAGAAGGGAGGCATTGCCTGGCGACTCTGAATCCGGGCTTGGCAGGCCTTGCACGCCCGGGACCCCTGCCAGGACCCCCCCCCCCCCCCCCGCCTTCCTCCTTCCCTTCTTTCTTTCTTCCCTTCCTTCCTCCCTTCTTTCTTTTCTCTTTCTCCTTCCCCATGGAGACCAGGGACCCCAACAAGGCCTCCCTTTCTTCCCAAGAGAGATTTATTCCCTGGGAAAAAGAGGAGAGGAGGGGGCTTCACCGGCCTTGCAAAGAAGAAGGAGACCCAGGCATGCAAGACCATCACCTTGCAAACAGTAAACATGCAAATCTCATCATCCTGCAAAGAAAAGACCTCCAAGTTGGCATGCATGCGTGGTGCTGCTGCTGCAATACGGAGTTAATAATCATTATTATAATATTATTATGTTATTATATATATATTATATATATATAATAATAATATAATTATTATTATATTATATTATTATATTAATTATTGTATTATATTATTATATTAATTATTATATTATATTATATTATATATATATTATTATATATAATTATTTATTATAATAATTATAATAATATTATTATATTATTATATTATTATTATATATTATATATATAATTCTTATATTATTATTATATTATTATTATATATATTATATTATTATATTAATTATTATATTATATTATATATATATTATATATATATAATTATTTATTATAATAATTATAATAATATTATTATATTATTATATATATTATATATAATTCTTATTATATTATATTATATTATATTATATTATATTATATTATTATATATTATATATATAATTCTTATATTATATTATATTATATTATTATATTAATTATTATATTATATATAATTCTTATATATTATTATTTATTATAATAATTATAATATTATATTATTATATAATATAATATTATATATAATTCTTATATATATATTATTTATTACAATAATTATTATAATATTTATTTTCGTTATTGTTTAATCAACTACCAAGTTTGCAAACTTTGTGTTTTGTTTGTTTGTTTGTTAAAATAATAATTTTTATTATTATTATGCTTTAAAATATTAACAAAATATTATTGCTTGTTAAAATAATAATAATTATTATTTTTGTTTGTTTTGTTTGTTAAAATAATAATAATAATTTTATTTTATTATTATTATGTTTTAAAATATTAACAAAATATTATTGTTTGTTAAAATAATAATAATAATTTTATTTAATTATTATTATTATTTTATTATTAATTGTACTTTTAATATTACTTGCTGCAGATTGTTATTAATAAAATAATAATAATAATAATAATAATGTTTAAAAATATTAACAAAATATTATTGTTTGTTAAAATAATAATAATAGTTTTATTTTAATTATTTTATTATTATTAATTGTATTTTTAATCTTACTTGCTGCAGCTAGCATTATTAATAACAATAATAATGCAAACTGCAGGAAGTAATAATATTAAAATAATAATAATATTTTATTATTACTATTATTATTAATTGTATTTTAATATTACGTGCTGCAGTTTGCATTATTAATTACAATAATAATGCAAACTGCAGGAAGTAATATTAAAATATGATTAATAATAATAATAATAATAATAATAATAATTCCTTTCTTTCCTGGGTTTTCCTCCTTTCTGCCCCCGAAACGTGACTCAGCAGCATTGCGCCCAAGCCCCGCAGGCAGAAATCCAGGCTTCAGCATTCTCAGCAGGAAGGAAGCAAAGCGTGGAAACCCAGAGTGGGAAGGGAACCCCAAAGGCCATCCAGCCCTGCCCGCTTCTTACTTCCACCTGATCCCGTCAACAGATCCCGAATATATATATTTATACATATATATAGCTGCTGAACTTGCTGACCAAAAGGTCGGCGGTTCGCATCTGAGTAGGGTGAGCTCCCATTGTTAGCCCCAGCTCCTGCCAACCTAGCAATTCAAAAGCATGCAAATGTGACTAGATCACAGATCCTGAATATATTTATATATATAGAGAGAGAGAGCTGCTGAACTTGCTGACCAAAAGGTCAGCGGTTCGAACCTGAGGAGTAAGGTGAGCTCCTGCTGTTAGCCCCAGCTCCTGTCAACCTAGCAATTCAAAAAAATACAAATGCGACTAGATGACAGATCCTGAATATTTATATATATAGAGAGAGAGAACTGTTTAACTTGCTGACCAAAAGGTCAGCAGTTTGAATGTGAGGAGCAGGGAGAGCTCCTGTTGTTAGCCCCAGCTCCTGCCTAGCAATTCAAAAACATACAAATGCGACTAGATCACAGATCCTGAATATTTATATATATATATATATAGAGAGAGAGCTGTTTAACTTGCTGACCAAAAGGTCGGCAGTTCGAATCTGAGGAGTAGGGTGAGCTCCCGCTGTTAGCCCCAGCTCCTGCCAACCTAGCAATTCAAAAACATGCAAATGTGAGTAGATTACAGATCCTGAATATTTATATATAGAGAGAGAGCTGCTGAACTTGCTGACCAAAAGGTCAGCGGTTCAAATCTGAGGAGCAGGATGAGCTCCTGCTGTTAGCCTCAGCTCCTGCCAACCTAGCAATTCAAAAACATGCAAATGCGACTAGATCACAGATATAGTGATGTATATATATATATATATATACATAGAGAGAGAGAGCTGTTGAACTTGCTGACCAAAAGGTCGGCAGTTTGAATGTGAGGAGCAGGGTGAGCACCTGTTGCTAGCCCCAGCTCCTGCCAACCTAGCAATTCAAAAACATGCAAATGTGAGTAGATCACAGATCTTGAATATTTATATATATAGAGAGAGAGAGAGAGAGAGCTGTTGAACTTGCTGACCAAAAGGTCGGCAATTTGAATGTGAGGAGCAGGGTGAGCTCCTGTTGTTAGCCCCAGCTCCTGCCAACCTAGCAATTCAAAAACATGCCAATGTGAGTAGATCAAGAGATACCCCTCTGGCAGGAAGGTAACGGTGCTCCATGCAGTCATGCTGGCCACATGACCTTGGAGGTGTCTACGGACAACGCCGGCTCTTTGGATTAGAAATTCCCAGAGTCGGACACGAGTAGACTTAATGTCAAGGGAAACCTTTACCTTGACCATAAAGATAGATAATAATATAATAATAATATAATAACAATGAAAAATATAATAATAATAATAATAACAATAACAACAATATAACAGTATCATAGGATTCATCCAGCCTCTGCTTGATAATATATATATGAATATATATGAATGATAATATATATAAATATAATAATAATAATAATAATAATAATAATAGAACCATAGAATCCTAGAATTGGAAAGGAGCCCCAAAGGCCATCCAGCTCCACCTCCTGGCAGAGGGATAATAATAATAATAATAATAATAATAATAATAATAATAATAATAATAAATAGAATACTATATATAGAATAATATATATATAATAATAATAATAGCTTGATGATAATAATACCAATAACAATATGTTTGCATTATTATTGTTATTAATAATAATAGTATTTTAAAATAGTATATTATTATTAGTAATAATATCATTTTAAATATTAATTACTTCCTGCAAAGTTGGCATTCTGTTGCAGTTGGAAGTTAATAATTAACAATGATTAACAATAATTGGCTACTACTGTTATTATTATATTAATATTAATTACTTCCTGCAAAGTTGACATTCTGTTGCAATTGGGAGTTAATAATTAACAATAATTGGCTACTACTGTTATTATGATATTATAAATATAACCATATTGATAGTTGTACTTATTATTATACGACTTATTATTATTATTTTTATACTACTTATTATTAATAATAATATTATGATAGGTAGTATTTTTATATTATTTTCTTCCTGCAAAGTTTGCATCCTGCTGCTTTCTCCAACCTCAATAATAATAATAGTATAATTAACAATAATTGGCAACTACTGCTATTATTATATTATAAATATAACCATATTTATGGTTGTACTTATTATTATACTACTTATTATTAATAATAATATTAATAGGTAGTATTTTTAATATTTTATTTTCTTCCTGCAAAGTTTGCATCCTGCTGCTGCTGCTTTCTCCAACCTCAATAATAATAATGATAATAATAATAATAATAATATAATTAATAATAATTGGCAACTACTGTTATTATATTATAAATAATATAATAATAAATATTATAAATAATAATAAGTATGGTTGTACTTATTATTATACTACTTATTATTAATAATATTATTATTAGTTGTATTTTTAATATTATTTTCTTCCTGCAAAGTTTGCATCCTGCTGCTTTCTCCAACCTCAATAATAATAATAATAATAATAATAATAGTATAATTAACAATAATTGGCAACTACTGTTATGATATTATAAATATAACCATATTGATGGTTGTACTTATAATTATATTACTTATTATTATTAGTTGTTGTACTTTTAATATTATTTTCTTCCTGCAAAGTTTGCATGTTGCTGCTTTCTCCAACTTCAATAATAATAATAATAATAATAATAGTATAATTAACATTTAATTTAGTACTAGTGTTATGATATTATAAATATGACTATATTGATGGTTGTACTTATAATTATATTACTCATTATTAATATTATGATTAGAGGAATTTTTAATATTATTTTCTTTCTGCAAAGTTTGCATGCTGCTGCTTTCTCCAACCTCAATAATAATAATAATAATAATAATAATAATAATATAATTAATAATAATTGGCAACTACTGTTATTATATTATAAATAATATAATAATAAATATTATAATAATAAATATTATAAATAATAATAAGTATGGTTGTACTTATTATTATACTACTTATTATTAATAATATTATTATTAGTTGTTGTATTTTTAATATTATTTTCTTCCTGCAAAGTTTGCATGCTGCTGCTATTATTATTATTATTATTATTAGTTTTTGTATTTTTAATATTATTTTCTTCCTGCAAAGTTTGCATGCTGCTGCTTTCTCCAACCTCTAATAATAATAATAATAATAATAATAATAATGGATAATAGTGGATAATAATAATAGGTGTGATGGGGGGTGTCCTTTCCTGCCTCTCACCTGCAGTCCCAGAAGAGCATCCAAAGGGTCCAGGCAGAGGTGGGATAACTTTTCCTCTTCCTTTTCCTGTTTCTTTTCCTTTTTGCAGGCAAAGAGAGAGAGAGAGAGAGAGAGAGGGGATGTGCTGCTGGTGCAGAGTCTGCAGCAATGCAGCAGAAAAAAGAGAAAGAAGGAGAAAGAGCAAAAAGGAGGAAGAGAAGGAGAGAGAGAGAGAGGGAGAGATGCAGCAGCAGCAGCAGAGAGATGGAGAGAGGGAAAGCAGGGAGGGGAGGGGGGTCCTACTCCACAAGCCCCACCCCCTCATTTGCATATATGCAGAACAAGGCATGCCTATTGGGGTCAGTCAATGCCTGGGCGCCCCCCCCCCCCCAACTTGGACCCACTCCCAAAGGTCAAGGAGCCTCCTGATGGTCAAGCCAAGCCAGGCCTCCTCCACCCAGTATTAAGACTCATACTAATAATAATAATCCATAAGGAAAGGTGAGCAAGTCAATTATTATTATTATTACTATTATTATTAC